>NC_088927.1:10432500-10482500 GCF_038396675.1 Hydra vulgaris
GCAAACGATTGCTCTGTTTGTTTGGAAAATGTGCTTTACAACGACATGATTCAAACCAAATGTAACCACATTTTTCATTATAAATGCATTTTATTAGCAATAAGTGAGTGTGGTGGACCATGTCCCGTTTGTCGCAGCCCTGTTTTTCAAGTCTACTCAACTGTTGGTCTAATGTCATAATAAAACGCACACATTAATAACGTATAAAGGCCTAACTTCATTAACAAATATATGTTTTATTAACTAATGCATACTTTTTATTTTAAATTATTTACATAAAAATATGACTTACTACTTTGTTTTAAATTATTTCATCATTTTAAATAAACTAGTAAACTACATTCACGGTGGCCAATTACAGTTTGTATAATACTGTCTCTTGTGTTTATGTTTATAAGATATTCATGCATTCAGATATTTAGTATGCAAGTCAGATTAGCCACTGGTCGTGAAAATCATGTAAATCATGGAACTGTCATAAAATTTCATTTGGTCAAGGAAAAAGTTATTGAGTTTATAAATTTTCATTGAAAGTCATGGAAAAATTATTGAACTTTTTAAAATGATCCTTATTTTCTTAAACTTACCACAATAAAAATGCTCAACTTTAATTAGCAAAACAAATACACACCATGATAAGCACTCAATCGTAAAAATTTCTTTTAAAAGTAAAATATCTTACAATGATTATTGTATTGGAACTTTTAAATCCCTTATTACAATATTACGTATCTCGTGTTACAATATTACAAATTACGTCATTATTTAATTTTACTTTAAAAACTTTAATGAAAAAATGTTAGTGAAGAAATATGATATCCAGAAAATATGCACTAAGTTTAAACTTTGAAATACACGTTCGCATACACTTTTGTTGTTAAATAAGTATTATTTTTGACTGACCACCTAAGAGGGTTACCTTTAATGCAAATTCTTTTATACAAAAAAAAAACGTATGGTCAAAACTGCTAGCCAGCTCACCAATTGCTTGTCGATCTATCAACCCAATATACAAAGCCACATACAAGCAGTAAAAAAAAAGTATTCTTACTGTGCGAAAAAGTTATTACCAAAACTTGTCAAATCCTAATCCGAAAAGGTATGCAATTAGTTTTTCAGTTTAAAAAACCAAAGTTTACTGTTCCCTCTCTTAACAAAATGTCTTAATAAACAAATCGAGTCTTTCTTCTCTAAAGTTGATCACATCTACAGGTTTAGCATTTTCAAGCTTCACTGATCAAGAATGCAAGGTTTGATAAAACTAACTGTAATAAAACTGTGATTTTTGATATCCGGATAAAAAAAAAAGATCAGTTGATCACAAGCAATTGCTCTAAGTAAAAGTAAAAACAAAAAAGCAAATGCCCACGCAAAAGTAATTGCTCAAAAACACGTGTTTAAAGTTTTTTCTTGCTTTTGCTCTAGAGTAATTTGCTTTCGTTAAGAAGTAAATGCTTTATATCGCTTTCAATAAAAGTTTTTTTTACTTTTTGATTAAAAAGGGCTGCTTTTATTGTAAATGAGAATAATAATAATAACCAAAAAAAAATAATAATAACTAATGCAACAATGAATTATATACGTCATTATATATATAATGACATCATTATAAAATGTAAATTAAAGTAGCAAAATACTAAAACCAATATCTAATTATCAAAATAAATTAAAAAGCAAAGACTATAGAGGCTCGTAAAAATATAAGCAATTGCTCGCAGCTTTTTGAAAGAAAGCTTTTTTCGTCACGCTATTTCTCAAATGCGAGCATAGTTGTAAACTTCAAACGTGATGTAATTTTATTAAATATATTAGATCAATAAAAGACATATCAAAGTGTTGCCATTTTTTCACAATTAAAATTAACTTGGTTAACAATATAGTACTTCGAAACAGTGGCTGTATAGTTATGGCTCGTTTACTTTTTGACATAAAAAAAATGCCAGTGATACAACTTACGTTGCATTTTTAACTTTTATTAAAAGATTTGTATTCGTGATATCTGTTACTTTTAATATCTGGTAACAGGTTATCTTATATCTTGTTACCATTTTAAGCATTGCGATATCTATTTAGATATCGCAATGCCTAAAATTGTAACAAGACAAATCTTTCATTCGCTCTACTTACTTTTGTACTTCTTTAATATTACTTTTGAGTTCTATTGTAAGAATAACATTTTTGATGTCTGATAAGTATCGTTATACCTAAGATAAGGATAAGTTATGTCTTTTATAAGCGATATAGAGCAACTACAACTCGCTTTTTACTTTTGACTTATGTAGCAAGACTTGTAGTTTTGATATCCGTTAGATATCGTTGTACATAAATTAGTGACAATTTGTATATAGAGATACAATTCAGGCTGTAGTTTTGATTTCTACTGTTTTTTGATATTTAAACGACTTGTACTAATAAGTTCTTTTAGGAGTCTCTGTCATACATTTAAAGTTCAAAAATAAAGTCCAAGCATGTACAGATGATAAAAATCCATTTTATCATCTGTACATACTTGGACTTTGTTTTTTTCCTAATTTTTGTAAATTATCTAAAAGCTAGTAAATTAACTTCTAGATAATTAAATATGCTTTAAAATGGATATAAAAATGAAAATAAAAAGGTTAGCTTGCCGTATTTCAAAGTTAGATAAAGTTAGTCTGGACTTTTAGCAAATACCCGTTATATTGTCTTTCCTAATCTCTACCCGAATATTTATCTTTGTGTCTTGTTTTTTATACAACTGCCTTCAGGTGAAGCTTCTTTTGGTCTACTTTTTACCTTCTTTATTTGCAGTTTTTACTTTTAATTGTAACTACTTTTTTATCTTTTGATTCTATTCTCCTCCACTGTAAATCTCTTAATTGCCTCTCTATGAAATACTGTTTTACTTAGACTGATTTTTCCAATAATGGCTTTTCTCTTTTAAGCATGTTTCAACCACACATTGTAAATTAAATTTATCAATTACTATGATACTAAGTTTATCAATTAAAATATACAAAGTTAGCTATTAGATTAACTTTTTAAATCTGAAAATATTTTTGCATGTAGAATGATACGGACGTGTTTTGAGTTGCTCGTAAGATAACTTAAACTTCATGATAATTTTTATAAAATTTTATTATAATAAAGTAAACAATGGATATCGTAGTATTAATAAAAAATCTAAAAAATTGTAGCATGTCAAAATTGGTAAGTAATATGGTAACATGTGAAAATGAGTAAGTAAATTGGTGACTGTGAAAATCGGTAAGTAAAATGATAACATGTGAAAATTGATAAGTAAAATGGTAAGATGTAAAAGTTGGCAAGTAAAATGGTAACATGTGAAATTTGGTAAGTATTATGCTAACATGCAAAAAGTAGCTGTTAAATAATCAATATAATATTATTTTTGAGAAAACTGATATAATATAAAAAAATAATAAAAAAGATTCTCAATAATGAAATCTATTGGATTCCTGTCATTAGACTTTTTAAATAATATTTTATTACTGTCATTAGACTTTTTAAATAAACTCTTTGATGAGGTTCTTTTTTTGATAAACATTTAGGTAAAATTATAAATGGTCATTCGCCATCTACGATGCACTTTGATTTACCACATATTGATTTCATAACAAATCGACACACGGGACATTGTTTTAGCTTTGCAGCTTTGCAAATGATATTGTCTGAAATTATATTGCCTAAAAAGCTATTGCCTGAAAAGCTATTGTATGAAACGCTATTGTCTGAAATTTTTATTGTTGTTAATGAAATTGTTATTGTTATTATATTGTTATTGTTAATTATATTATATTGTTAATTGAAATTGTTATTGTTGAAACTGAAGTTGTTATTGTTGAAAACGCTATTGTCTGAAACGCTATTTTCTAAAATGCCATTGTCTAAGTTTCAGGTCAGGTCAGGTTATCCTGCTACTAGTATCATGTAACCCAGTACAATCTGTTTCACGTTCTGCTACCTTGTAATATACGCCTTTTTAGGCAAAGGCAAGGAGATACCAACTCATACTCCAAAAAACCCCTGCCTTGGGGCTCTTGCTTGAGTAGAGGCTAAAGATGGTGTCTCAATAAAAATACTCATGTTGGGTAGATGTTAAATGCATCCGGCTACTGTCTTATAGAAGGCCAACGAGGCAACGACTTAAGGGGTAAACAGATTCTATCCGTTGATTAGCCTCACACTTTTTATCCGTTGATTAGCCCCCTTCTTCATCAATTAGGCTGGCGCAAATGTATTTTTAATACATTGTTTCCAGATTAGAATGCTGAGTGCTGGATCTTCTTGACTTAATGCGCGGGTTTTGCTTGTGTCTCTGTTTTGATGTCTAGGCAATTCATTCTACTATCTCCTAATCAGGGTTCAACTATAAAACTCAGTTTTATGGTTTTTAGGCTGGCTAGTAGTCATACTTCATGAACTTTGTGGTAGCTCTCAGAGAGGCTGATTCCATTAACAGCTAAAAAATATCAAAGTATTAACAGCGCCACGTTGCACATAGATGGTGTCTTTATTTGTACTTTTAGTGTGCATTGCGAAGGCCACTTTTGGAACCCTTTGTTACAGCTAAGGGTTTATTAGTAGTAATGAGGCAATTGCTTGGGCTATTAAATAGTGTTCTGAGTACTAACTGTGCTTTGAGTCAAGTTCTTCAATCAAATTTAGAAATAAATAAAGTACAAAAAACTATGAAACACAAAAAATCATCATCATCACCAAGTTCTCTAAACCTATCCTTCACTAATATTCGTGATCTTTGAAGTAAATTTTTTTATGTTAAGTCTTATCTCTTGCAAAGTTCACCAGACCTACTTGCTCTTTGTGATACTAATTTGAGTTCAGCTGTTTCATCTTGAGATCTAAGTGGTTATCTTCACTTTATTCGTTTAGACACCGATAGACACATGCCTGGCATGGGCATTTACATTCGTAAGAATTCACCCATTTGTCGTGAAACTAGGTTTGAATCCACAGACTGTTCTTTTATGTGCTTTTGTTTAGCAACAATTCACTCTATAGCCTTTCTCTTTGTTCTATATTGCTCTCCTTTATCTCAAAATTGCACTCTTTTAGATGTTATTTATGAATAAATTGACAAAGCCCTCTCTCATTATCCATCAGTAAATATAGTTGTTGTTGATGAATTTAATGCTCACCAGTCTTAATGGCTTGGCTCTAGTGTCAGTGATTCTGCAGGCATTAAAGCCCACAATTTTTGCCTTTCTCAATCCATAACTCAAATATTCAACTTTTCGACTCGCTTTCCAGACAACCCGAATCATTTACCTTCTCTATTCGACTTATGTCTTGTTTCTGATCTTAGTAAGTTCTCAGTTTCTCCACATTTACCCTTAGATGCTTCTAATGACAGTTTGATTTCTCTAAAACTAATATCACATTCTTCTTCACCAACTGAATACCCCTATTACTGAACCTCTTAGAACTACATAAAGCCGACTGGGATTTTTTCCGCGATTTTCTTCGTGATGGCCCTTGGAGAAAACCTTTTGTCTTCCTGTCAACAAAAGAGCATCTTACATAACTTCGTAATTCAGGCTGGCATGGAATCTTTTGTTCCCTCTCGACAATTCCAGGTCAAGCCTCACTCTCCTCTATGGTTTTCCTCGCATTGTGCTGCTGCGAGTGCCAATCGAAACCTTTACTTTCATATTTATCAGCAAAATAATTCTCCAGAAAACAGACGTCTGTTTATTACTGCTAGAAACCATTGTTAAAAGATTTTGTCTAATTCCAAAGCCCGCTACTCTTAGGTCATAAAATCTTGTGTCTCATCTCAAAAATTAGGCTCTCGCAACTTCTGGAGAATATTTAATATTATTATAATTAAGAGCAAATCTGTAATTTCATCTCTCTTGTATGGTTCAGACTTTTTCACCTCTCCTAAAGATAAAGCTGAATTGTTTGCCAAGAACTTTCCATCAATATCATCTCTTGATCTCTTGAGTTGCGTTCTACCTGATATAATCGTATAACAGGTTGATCCATTGCTTGATATTCGTATCACTTCAGCTTCTGTATTTAAAGTGATTTCGTGCCTAGACTCTTCTACAGCTTGTGACCCGGAAAGCTTAACTGTTACTGCCGTGCAGAAGTGTTTTTTCCGGAGCTGTCGACTATACTCTCAAAACTATTTAACAAGTGATTATTAGAGTATTGTTTCCCAGCCTGCTGTAATAAAGGCATCTGTTATCCCTATCTTCAAAAATTCTGAAAAGCGATCTGATTCGTCTAACTACTGTCCCATTAGTCTTTTTTCTATCATAAGCAAGATTTTTGAATCTTTATTTAACAAACACTTAATATCTCTCTTGAAACTAATAACTTACTTACTGCCAATCAATATAGATTTCGATCTCTACTGTAAAAGTTCTTCTTACGATGTATAAGGCAACACCTTTAAGATTATTGAATTCTTGCTTTCCATTCGCATCATAAAAATTGTCCTCGATGCACAGCATTCTTCCTCTTATTGTGTAACTTCAGGGTTTACTCAAGGTTTTATCCTTGACCCTATGCTCTTTTTAATTTACATTAACGATCTTCCAGATATTCTCACATCTAAGGTGGCATTGTTTGCTGATGATGCTACCATTTACTCTTGTTGTGATACGGGGACATATCATCTTGAAAAGGATCTAACTTCTGCTGCAGAATGGGTCTCACAGTGGCTGGTGAACTTCAAAACAGATAAAACTCAATTTTTTTCAGCCAATCGTTATCGCAATATTTTAGATCTTCCTATATTTATGAACGGTGATGTACTCGATGAGTCATCTACTCTTCATCTTCAGGGAATAACTCTTACTTTCAATCTTTCTTAGAAGCCATATATCAAATCAGTTTGAAAACTAGCATATTATAAGGTTGTATCTCTTTATCGCGCTCAACACTTTCTTACCTCAGATTCTATTCTCTAAATCTTTAAATCTCAAATCCGTCCTTGTATGGAATACTGTTGCTATATCTGTGGCGAATCTTCTAATGATGCCCTTTCTCTTTTAGACGAGATACAAAAACGCATTGTAAACATAGATGGACCTGTTCTTGAAGCCAACCTCCAACATTTATCACATCGTCGTAATGTTGCTTCTCTTTCAATTTTCTTCTAATACTATAATGGACACTGCTCTAAAGAGCTAGCGTCTCTTGTGCCATCTACTGAAATTCATTCTTGTGTTACTCGTCATTCAATTAAGTCTCATCCTTTTTCTTTGACTGTTCCTAAGTACCCCAAAAACTTTTATTCGTCTCGTATTTTTCCTCAAACATCAGCTCGTTGAAATTCGCTTCCTTCATCTTGCTTTCCTGATCCACATAGTTTGCAATCTTTTAAGTCGTCCATCAATCGTTATCTTGCTTTACAATATTCATCTTTTCTCTTCCAGTAACTACAAGAAACGAAGATGTTTAAAAAAAATGCATCTTTCTTTGCATCTATAGAACAACTAAGTTTCTTCACTCATCTTTTGTTTTTTGTCTTTATCTTGCACTTTCTTTGACCTTCCATGGAGTCATGGATTTGAGTTATCCTTGTAGTTGCTTTGTGCATACTATTCCTTTGAGTTGACTTTATTTTTTGGATTGTCAGTAGACCTGGTAACTCATTAAGATTGATGCTTTTTTCATGTAAGTCTGCAATCATGGTCTGCAATGACAAACATTTTTCTTTCTAGTTAAAGGTTTTCTTTTTCCAATACATTTGGTTATCTTTTCGTTTCATAGATATAGGAGAACTTGATTTTCTATTTAGAATTGTTGAAATATCAGTAACTTTAAGCAAAGCAGCTTTCTCGGCTAACATAGAAGCTTAGTGGAATTTACCACTTGCATAAAAGCAACATTTAAACTTTTATTAGTAATACCGACCTTCTTACCAGCATTTTGTATCGATTCTGGCGTAGCCCACTTGTCCCACACACTTGCATGAGACAACATAAAGGCTTCTTTTCTTTTGCATTAACATAGTGTTCATGAAGTGCTTCGTTAATTTGATTAAGTCGTTGTGTTACCTCAGTAGTGTCTGGAGGTGATATATATATATAAATACATATTTTTTTCTCCAAGTAAACAAAAAGATAAAATGAAAGCGAGAACTGCCACAATTGCTTAGTGTAACAGCAGGACGAAGTTTTTTTTTGCAATTAAATGTCTGTCACATAATTTATAAAATGCAAGTTAGAATTTGTGATCTTGTGATCCATTCTTCGTTGTCAAAATTATTATTTTTAAATCAAATTAAAAAACATTTCAAAGTTGTAATTCTATATCATTTGTAAATTATTTGAATGAATTTGTTAATTATTGCTCTAAGTCACAGATACAACATATACAATTTACTTTTGTGAATTTCAAAGTTGTTTTACCTAAATGGGAGCAGGCCATTTCACGAGAGCAATTCATTGCTCTATTCGTTCCTCGTCTTTTTAAAAAAATATTGACGTGTTTGGCGTCCTAATGTCTCCAAAACGACATATTTAGACTATATAGAAATAAATATGTATATATATATATATATATATATATATATATATATATATATATATATATATATATATATATATATATATATATAGATATAGATATATTTATACATATATATATATATACATATATGTGTATATATATATATTTATATATATATATATATATATATATATATATATATATATATATGTATTTATGACAGATAAAAGAAAACTTAAAAATAACACTAAAATTAACTTGTTCAATAATAAAACAAGTTCCCGCCTACAGCAACATAAAAAAAATGCTTGCTTTGCCTTCATGAAAAACTTTGCATGATACCCTTTGCATGATACCCTTTGCAACTTTGCATGAACCCCTGGTGACAAAAATTTGGCACAAAATAAACACAGACAGTAATAGTACAACTAAAAGTTTAATAATTAAAAAATATTGTACAGGATATTAAATAATATATTAGTTTTTTATTTTCGGGACTGCAATAATTTCTCGCCATTACGAAGTACGGCATCAACTTTTTTGTTTACATGTTCACACATGCCTTGTACAAGATTTTTATCAATTTTTCTTAAACAAGAATGGATTTTTTTTGCAGCTGATCTTCACATTCAATTTTCATACACGTAGCTTTGTGACGAGGCCAAGTCAGGCCAGAATACATAATTACTATCACTAGGATGTTTATTGATAAAAAGAATCAATCGTTTGATGATGCAATCATTTTTGTACACTGTTTGGTTAATTGCCAGTCTTGCAGGAATAATAAATGGTTTCGAGATTCCACGAGGGGATATGGTAATCCACAGAAGAATTTTTTTTTCAGATTTGTTTTTGCGCTTATATTTTACTTTTTATGGTGCATTTTTCGCGTCATCTGAGTAAAATCCAACATTCGAATTTTTATTTGTATGTTTATATGTAAAATAAGACTCATCGTCAATGACAAAGTCGCGGTTTCTGATTTTGCGATAAATTCTTTAACACTTCAGTTGCAACTGCTTTAACTGTTTCTCAGTGCAATCAGGGATTTACTTTTTCTTAAAATAACTAATGTTTGTTTTGTTTTTTATTGTTTTTACAATGTATGAATGGTCACACTTGAATTTATTTGCAATTTTTTTATGTTGAAGTTCCAGACCGGTTGTTCAAAAGACCTTTCAGGCGAATGATGTTTCCAGCAGTCATAATTTTTGGTTTTCTGTTTGATCCAGGCTAACGAGACTTTGGCTCATTGTTCTTCCACTTTGCCATATAACGTTTAATGGTTCTTTCGGGGTGATTAGAGGCAACAAAATACTCTACGGTGCTCTTCGTTTTAGCGTTAGGATGCAAATTACAATAGTTGTACACTTGTTCAATTAATGTAGTCGACTTCATTTTTGGATAACTTTATTATATATTTTTACTTTATGTATATATATATATATATATATATATATATATATATATATACATATATATATATATATATATATATATATATATATATATATATATATATATATATATATATATATACCTATATCTATATATATATATATATATATATATATACATATATATATATATATATATATATATATATTTATATATATATATATATATATATATATATATATATATATATATATATATTTATATATATGTATATATACATATGTATCTAAATACATATATACATATATGTATCTAAATATACATATATATATATATATATATATATATATATATATATATATATATATATGTATATATAAATATGTAAGTATATATATTTTTATATGTATATACATATATATACCTGTATATATATATATATATATATATATATATATATATATATATATATATATATATATATATATATAACAATAATAATAATAATTATAATAATATTTTAATGCATTAGTAAAGAATTATAACATTTATAACATTGAAAAATAATGGGCTTTTAAGATCTTATTTTTTTGTTAATTTATTTATTTAGTTTGGTGTTGAAATATTGAAAACTTTATATATTATACTATACAGTATAATATATAAAGGGTTACATAAAATTGTGTAATAATTCCTTGTTTTTGATGTTTTAATCCTTGTAAATTTGTTTGGAACTGTAAAGACATACAACTTCTATAGTTTTAATAAATTATATAATTTTTACTTTTTCTTCAAAAGACCATTCCTTCCATTTTCAGTCAAGGCAATGAACTTTCTTTCTCCTTTCATCTTTTTGTTAGCATGATCTCAAATTTTTAACACATCCATAATAAGGTTTGTTAGTTTTTTTCTGTTCATAGCTTAATAAGCACGATTTGAACAGCGTACTTTTTCAACTATAATATTTTCTTCTTTAGCTGTTGAAATCAATGGATGTTTTTTCTCTTTTTCTATAAAAACTAGATTATCTAACTGCTTATCAATCACATGTTTGCTTTTTATTAATGGAAAATGCCCTGTTGATATTGCAGCAGAACCTCGCTTTCCATTAACTTGGTTTATCTGTTTGTATCTTTTATCTCGGTTAAACTCCTCTTCAGCTGATGCAGATTTTTTCCTTGGCTTTGTTATTATAGAATTTGCACTTGAACTATGTCAAATAATTTAGACATTAATCTTTTTTTAGACTCTTGTTTACGGACTTAAATTAAATCTTTTTCGTTTTATCTTAAATATTAGATATTTTATGTACTCGAACATTTAAAAAAAAAAATCTTCTGAAACCAAATTTGAAAAAATTTTAAATTTCTGCACTATAACTTGACTTTTTTTGAAAGTTATATGGTTTGTTTATATTTTTGAATTTCCCAACTTTTGTGTAATGCTTTTCAAGAATCGTTATAGGCATTTTAAATTTTTGTCTTTTTATGGACACTTTTTTTATTAAGGCACTATACCTGTAATGAAAGAATCTAAAGATAATTCACAACAAGTAGGAAATGCAATTAAAGTAATAATTGATCAAAATAAACATAATAATAACATTTTGCCAAAAAGACTTTGAATTGACGGTAATTAAATTTGTGACTAAGTAATGATAGCAAAAAATTTGAATAACTTTTTAGTTAATGTTAGCTTTAGTTTCGCACAAAATTTTCCTTCAACTTCATTTGATTCCTATCTAGCAACTAATAGAATCAAAGCTAGATATTATTAAGTTGCAATCTGCCTTGTTAAGTCTTACGAATAACAAATATACAGGATCAGATAAAATTAGTTTCAATATATTAAAATTAGTGCATGATATAATTAAATCAACCTTATTTCATATATATAATTAAATCAACCTTATTTCATGTCGTTTAATTCAGGTATAGCGTGAAATAATTTAAAAGTTGAGTTATTCCAATTATCAAGACTGAAGATGAGTCAGACCCCTCAAATTACAGGCTTAAATCTGTCTTTTCGTGTTTTGCTAAATTACTTAAACGAATAATGTACAACAGACTGTATAAATATTTAATTGAAAATGATATTTTGTACATCTTTACGTATTTAGCAATTAGGTTTCAAAAAAAAATTATCACGCAATAGTAGAGTTAGTTATCCATTTATCCAATGTCTTTTAAGACGACTATTTTACACCAGAAGTTTTCATTGATCTGTCCCTAGCTTTTGACACAGCAAATCATTTAATTCTAGTTTATAAAATGGAACATTTCGAAATACAAGATTTAAACTTACACTGGTTCGAAAATTACTTGTCGAACAGAAATTAATACGTAAATTATGATAATATAAAAACAACCTAAAATGCTGAAACTTAAGGTGTTCAAGAGGGTATATTAAGAATCTTTACTTGTTTTACTATACATAAATGATTTATCTTCAAAATCAAACTTATTAAATTTTGATTTATTTGCAGATAGCTCTAATCTTTTTTATTCTTATAAAAATATTGAAACACTTTTTAAAGTAGTCAACGTAGAACTAGAAAAACTAAATAAATGGTTTATAAAGAACAAAGTGTCTTTGAATATTCAAAAAACAAAAATTTTCCCTGTTCTGCAAACCGAGCAATTCAAAAGAAATCTAAATTAAAAAACCTAACTTTAAAAGGCAAACATACGTTAATTTTTTCGGAATGAGTTTTGATAAAAAATTGTTTTTTAATCTTATTTATGTTATTACCTATTTATTAAGACGATATTATTTTTAATTAATCAAACATTTTATTTATTTAAACATTTATTTATTAGAACTTTAATTAAATAAACCTTCAAAGATGAGTATGTTAATTAAAATACATTTGTATTTTATTTAACTAAACAAACATAAATGAATCAGCAGAAAAATGCTATCATAAAGTGTTTCATTTCCAAAGTGTTTTATTAATTAGAACCTTGTGATTCTTAGCTAAATTTCGTAATGTCTGCTTCAAAATTAGTTAGAAGCAGGAACTACTAAAATACCTGGACGCAACACTTTAATCTCATGTAATTTTGACGAGAAGGCTGAAATATGAAACAGCATAAAGTTTTTTTTTGAGACTATTAAAGGTGATTTTAGTTGTTTTGAGATTATTAAGGCGTTTCATTAAATTTTTAAATGATCTTAACATTACGTAATTTCAACAACAACAAATAGTATATACAATATAGTTGGTATAATTTATTTATTTTTAATTATATCATATAAAAACAATGAAATTTAACTTCTCTATAATTATGTGTTGTAACATACTAACAAACGTTGCAAACGAGTTTTCATTTAACTTTATTGATTTTGTTTTACTAGATTTTATTTATTTTGCCTTCAAATTTAAACTTTGTTTAACAATACAATTTTGTTAAACAATTTAAAAAGCAATTTAAAAAACACTTGAAGAAGCTATTTGAAATTGTGAAGACAAATGGGAAATGGACAATTTTTATAAATTAAAGAGTGGAGCTGTATACAAATACAAAATAAGCTTCGAAACATACTTTATTCTCTAAAACATCAACTCTGCATTAGATATTAAAATGAAAAGTGAATTAGCATGTCTGATACACTGAAATTTATGTTCAACAGGATGGCATAGTCAACCAAGGAAAACCAAATCTGTAAATTCAGATGCATTGGTGCCAAAGGTACTGAAAAAAGCACATACTTACAACAATGAAACATGATGATCTTCATCAAATTATTCCCTCATTAAGTATTATTGACTCGTGGAGCAGTAGGAGTTGGTAAGAAAGAAAGAGAACGTTACGATGATATAAGCTACGCACTTTGAGTTATAGCAAAGTTATTGTTGCAATATAAAAACAATTCAACGCAGAAGATGCATCTGCAAGAGATTTAGTGAATACGAAAAACTATGATAACATTCTTTCTTCAATGAAAGTTTGTGCAAATTATTGTGGACCAAGAAAAAAAAATTGGAAATCCGCATCTTGTTTTAAGAATAGGATATTCATTAAAAACTTTAGCTATAATAGTCAAGTTAGAGTACATAAAACTAGGCATACAAGACATGGTTGAAAACATTCAAAACTTTTAGAACTTATGGATTCGGACTACGGCATTTTATTAAACAATGTACACAATGTATATGATTTAAGAATAGGTAATGCACCAGAAATGTTGCCCGAAGAAAGAGACACTAAAGTTTTAAGAAGTTATTGTGTTAGTCAAATCGCTGAGTATTTATTCAATCCAATTCTTACATTTAATGAATATATACACTTATGTAAACTTGCTTATGTAAGAATACTAATATTTAATGCTAGGAGAGGTTGAGAATCTGGAAAATTAACACTACCATATTAAGATATGGTTGAAAAAGGCAGGAGGAAGCGCCAAACTCATATAGATGCTTTAGAAAATCCAATAGAAAAAAAGCTTGCAAAACTATTCAAACTATGTTACATTGAAGGCAAAAAAACAGGAGGTGTGAAATTTTATTTTTTATTCAGTTATTAAATTTTAATGACATCTTATTTTATATATTTTTTTATTGAGATATTAGGAAATTTTTATTTTATTCAGAAATTAAATTTTTTATTAAGACTTTAAAATTTTTTTATGTTGTATATGTTATTAAATTAGGGTTTTCTGCGAAAGCATTAGTTCCAATTATTTTTACTGAGGAAGTTGTAGATGCATTCCGACTGTTATTCAGCTCAAGAACTTATGCTTATATTTCCCCAAAAAAAATAATTCTGTGTTTGCTTGTGGTACAGGGTGTCTTAAATTACGTGGTTGGAAAGCACTGCAATCTATTACAAAAAAGCTTAATTTATCTAAGCCAAAGCTTATAACACCAACTAGAACTAGAAAGTATTTGTCAACCATTCTGCAGTTGTTAGACATAAATAACTCTGAGCTTTTGTGACTTACAAATCACAAAAGGCATACTAAAGATGTCCTCAAAGTTGATATTGACGTGAGGATTCTTTTATGGAATTAACAAAAGAGGCAATGGTTCTTCTTGCTATGAATAATAGTGATGCAAAGTGCATTTAAAATAAGAAAAATGATTCACTATTACAAAATGGTTTTCAAGGAAATGGTTTGTTTGTTTTTTTTACTTTAGAACTTTTTTATTTGACGTTTTTTTTCGGCATAAAAATGTTGGTTATCTGTAATAAAAATTTTTATGTGGGTTAAGGTAAGTATATAAGGAGCACGTATGCAAAACGTCTTAAGTTCGAGTAAACTCATGTTAAGAAAGCAAAAAAAACTAACCTTCCCTTTGCACAAACAAAACCTAATATTTTCTTTGTGAAGTTTTAAGAACAAAAACTTTTTATTGGTCTAATACTTAAATTTTCAGTATGTAACATATAATTCCTAATTTTTCAGATTTCAGTAGAATGTGGGAACGAAATTTTTTATTTTTAAGGATTTCTAACTCGATCGCTATGGCGAATAGACGTAATTCTAACATCTCAAAAAAAAAAATATTTTAAAACTTGCTATAACTTTATCCGAATTAGAAGATATGTTTATTCAGCACAGTACGGACGAATTTAAAGAACAAGAAAAAGTATTCGTGGACTTAATTAGCAATAACATAAAAATAATCACAGAAGTACGGACATATTTAAGGAACAAGAAAAAGTATTCGTGTACTTAATTAGCAATAACATAAAAATAATTAATACACGTCTAAACGATTTTGAAACAAAAATATTGGATTGCAATAAAAGAATTCACTTGCTTGAAAATGATATAAAAGACTTAAAAGAACTTAAATTTTCACGAACATTTAATCGACCAAAATGTGAAAGCTGCCAATGGTTCTAAAGAACTTGAAAGCCCATATAATATGACGATTTTATACAAAAAATGCAGAATCTTCGAAGATAGGTCAAAGCGTAGTAACTTTAGGATAGAAGAAAATCCTCAAAATATCAATGAAACTTGGGATGAAGCTGAACAAAAGGGTTAGAATTTATTATGTGTAAATTTAGGAGTAAAAATAGTCGAAATTGAAAGAGCGCATCGAGTTGGTTTTAAGAAGAAGCCCAATCCCTAACCATAATATTGAAGTTGTAAAGGATTAAAGATAAGTCAAACATTCTAAAATAAGCAAGAAAACTCAAAGGTCTGAGTATTTACGTAAATGAAAATTTCTCTCAAGAGAATGCAAGAATGTGTAGAAAGTTACTTTCTGTAGCGAAATTAAGAAAATTAAATGGAGAAAATGTAATTATCAGGTATGACAAACTTATTATTTAAAAAAATATTTATAATAATTCAAAACAATATAGCTAGAAATCTTATCATTTTTAATCTTATTTTTAAATATTATAATAATGAAAATGGGTTACAAATCAAACATAATAAATCTTTTAGACATTTTTAATAAACAAAACACACTTCTTTTAAATAACGATAATGATCCAGAAATAAAATTTTTTGAGGTCGTCATAATCAGTTCTAACTATTTTGATATTGAGGAAATATCTAACCTCATCAATGCGTCACCAATGTTATTTTCAACTCTTACTTTAAACATTCGTAGTATGAATAAAACTTTGAAAGTTTTAAACCAATGCTCAAAAATATAAATTCTGAAGTTACTGTAATATGCTTAATAGAAACATGGTGCAGAAATAATATTTTTCAAATTGCAGATTGTAAGGCAATCCACCAAACTCGAGGTGGGCATTGGTGGTGGTATGTGCATTTTTGTTCATGACTTAATCCATTTTCAAAAAACAGAAATTTTATGTATTCAAAACGCGGACATTGAATTTCTAATTTTCGAATTAATAAACCTCAATGATAAATAATAAACAATTTAATAACTTCTTTGTATAGACCGCCATGCCGAAATAAAAAATCTTTTTTAAAACACTTTTTAAAACCAAATGCTACTTAAAAAAAGTAAAACACAAACAAACTTACATCATGGGAGACTATAGCCTAAATCTTCTTAATGTTAAAACTGATAGCGATGTCAAAAGTATCTCAAACACTCTATTTCAGTACAACATTATTCCTTTAATTAACAAATCTACTCGCGTAATTCTTCAAACTGAATCTCTCATTGATAATATTTTAACTAACAACTTTACAACATGCAACATTTAAAGCGGAATAATAAAAAGCGATATAAGCAACTACTTTCTAATCTTTTTCATTTTGGATGTTTTAAAAAAAGGAAAAGGGGAAGAAAAAAGGCAGATTAATGAACTTAATATTGAGGCGTTTAGAAAATATTTACTCAATGTAAACTGAAAACAACTCAATAATTGCAAAGATGCATATATAGCTAATAATTATTTTTACAATGAGTTCATTAATGCTTACAATGAAGCGTTTTCGATTTAGGAAATAAAAAATAAGCTTAAAAACCTGCAAAGTCCCTGGATTACTAAAGGGCTTATAAATCTTCAAAGAAAAAACAAAGACTATATAAAAAATTCTTAAAAAATAAAACTTATCAAAACGAAAAAAATATAAAATTTACAAAAACTTGTTTGAAAATCTAAAAAAAAAATCTAAAAAATATTATTTCTCAAAATAACTAGAAAATAATATTGGCAATAACAAAAAAACTTATATAATAACGGAAGTGATAGGAAAAATTAAACAAGATCATGGTAATACTTTACCAATATATGTACACACTAAAGATGAAAGTACAGTAATTAATGAGCAAAAAGTTATTGCAGAGGGTTTTAATAATTTCTTTATTAACGTCAGTCAAAACCTAGCAAATAAAATAACTCCCGGAAATAAAAATTTTAAATCATATATTAAGGAAGAGAGGGCTGTGTGATGGATGAGCTTGAAATATCTCCTGATTAACTGCAGTTTGCTTTTAATATGTTAAAACCAAACAAGAGCTCAGGTTTTGATGACATTAGCCCTAGGGTTGTTAAAGAAGTTTTTAATATTATTAAAAACCCCTTACTAATTATTTTTAATCTTTTATTTAATAATGGAAACTTTCCTGACCCTTCAAAACTAACAAGAGTAGTTCCGATTTTTAAAGACAGTGATATTACTAAATTATCTAATTATAGAACAATACTTCCAAGTTTTTCTAAAATTCTAAAGAGAATAATGCATATTACCCGAGAAAAAAAAAACCCAGCTAATGCTACTAGGAATCTGTTTTACTTCCTGCTAATCCTGTTATGTTCCTGCTTAAGCCGCTTATTCTGGTAAGTTGATATGGTATGACTAATGGAATTCATAAACGTTTTCTTCAGATAACCTTTATGATTTTCCTGCTAATCGCAGTAAGTTCCAACTAAGTACTTACCAGGATTAAACGAAATACTTCCATAGAAAAAAAACCCGGGTTATCCTGTTAAGTTCTTAATAAGTTTCATATTTAAACTTAGTATGTTCCCGAGGAGTAATTACTAAGAACTTGGTAGGATTAGCAAGTTTTAGTACAAAACTTAGTAGGATTAGCAAGTTTTAGTAGGAAACTTAGTAGGAATAATGAGGTTTTTACTCGGAACATAGTAGGTTTTACTGATACGACTAACTAAGTACTAAGCAAGATTAATAAGTTTTTTTTCACTGTTAAGTATTACGTACTAGATTTAGTTAATAGTTTAGTTAATAGTTTTATAAGTAAAATTCATAGTTGTAAATAAGGGTTTATTAAATTATTTAAGAGTTAAAGATTTCATATTTATATTAGCAGGGTTATTTTTCAAGAAATATATGTTTTAAGTAAAAATGTACAATCAATCAATCAATCATATATATTCTGAAAATAAATTTTCACGGCTATTTACAAATAGTATTGATATACTAATCTCAAGTAAATACCTTAAAAAAATAGTTTACTTATATACAATTAATCTTTGTAATAATTAATAATAATAATAATAATATTAATAATAGTAATAAGAATAATAATAATTTAATTATGATAATTTAAATAAATCGGTATTACTTTTCATACAGCAATCGTTTTTACATACAAAGTTACAGTTACAAACAGTAATAAACTGACAAAACGTAACAACTAACGATGACATAAAAACGACTACTGCTAAAAAAATTATAAAGATTTAGTAAATATATTAATATAATCATAGTTGTTATAATATAATAATCAAAATATATTGCAAATATTATGACCAAATAAATAAATACAATATAAACAGAAAAACACTGAGAAAATCAAAACAAAACAAAAGTTACAACAAACATTAAAAACAAAACAAAAAATTACCTTTGGCAAAAAACAAAACAAAAAAAAAAACAAAAAAAAAGGATTAAAAAAAATAATAATACACGGTAGAATAAAACATATGTAATAAATGGCTAAAATGAAAATAAAAACAAATAATATGTAACTGTATAAAAAAAAAAATTTATATATCATTAAAAATAAATAATAATTAAAAATAAATAAATGACTAACAAAAAATAATAAGTAACACTATATACGCTAAAAAACTGAAGAAAAATAAATAAATAATAAAATAAATAATCTTAAGAAATAAATGAAAGAAAACTAAAGAAATAAATGAAAAAATAAAAAAAAATCTTGATTTGCCGATCGTTGTTCCGATGTTTAATTTGTTTGTTTTTTTTTCTTTCTTTCTTTGCCATTCTTTTTATATATTTCATTCATTAACGTTTGTTTTTTTTTTTAACTTCTATTTTCATCACTTTTTTACTAACTTTCTTACAGATATTTCTTTTTCTTTTTTTCTTTTAAAACGTTTATTTATTCTTCTTTTTTGTTGATTTTATTTTTGTTTAATTTATAAATGTTTTCTTTTCCATTTTACTTTTTTCCTTAAAAAATTTATTTTCACAGTTTTAAAAAAGAGTCCACAATTTGAGATGTCATATCAAAGAAATAATAAATTATATATATATATATATATATATATATATATATATATATATATATATATATAAACATATATATATATATTATATATATATATATATATATATATATATATATATATATATATATATATATATATATAAATATATATATATATATATGTTTATATATATATATATATATATATATATATATATATATATATATAATTTATTATTTTATAGTAACTATTACAATAAAATAAATGAAAGGAAAATGCATAAAAATAAAAAATTACAAGTTTTGTTACATATAAAATAAGAACGCGAAGACTTAAAATAAGGCAGTCAAGTCAAGTTTATAAAAACGAAAGTTAGAAGGAAAAATTAACGTTTTATATAAATACTTAAAATACAAGACTTGATATTTATAAAATGTATAAATTAAATTAACATAATACACAAAAATAAAATTAAAAAAACAAAACTTCAATATGCAAGTATATAGTCAAATATATATTTTGTATATATGAATTCGTAAAAGCATAATAAATAAATGATAAAGATTGAATTTAAAAATATATATGTATGTTTTCAATAGAGGGAATCAAATTTTTAAATATCCTTTTAAATGCGAAAAAGTTCCAGTCTTGAGAAAACCAAATAGTTTCAAAACTATATTGTTCTATAGAAATGCCCCTTTAATAGAAAAACAAAACTTACCTAAACTGTTTCTGAAAACTGGTTAAGAAAGGAAATTATCATTTCGTTAATTATATTTATATATTTCTTTTAAGGAATAAAAATTGTGAAAACAAACCGGTGCTGTTCGAGTTTTACATTTAAACATAAAACACAGTACATTTAAAATATTTAGTTGAAATATGTTTAAAATATTTACTTCATTAAAAAGAGGCTTTCCATGTTTAACATGCTTCTTGCTTTATTTAATATACCTATACTTTTTGAAATTTTGCAGGTAATGATTTCGATATGTTTTTTCCAAGTGAGATTTTCATCAATTGAAACTTCTAGAAAATTTGTACATGTTGCTCTCTTAATTAAAACACCATTAACAAAAGGAAGAGGAAGATCGATTGGAAGTAGATGTTTTTTTGAGGTAAAATGAAAAGGGGACCATTTTGTTTTTTACAGTATTCAGAAAAAGTTTGTTTGATTTCAACCATTGAGACACTTTTATTAGTTCATTGTCCATACAAGAAAAGAATGTCGTTATGTCGCTATGAGATAAAAAAAAACTGTGTCATCAGCAATAACTGTCATCAGATTGGATGCTTTATAGAGGGCGTTTATGTAAATGAGAAAAAAAAGAGGTCCTAGTACAGAGTCTTGAGGAACTCTGCAAGTATTTTCGAATAATTGAGATCGCGATGATTGGTGAAATGAACAAATTGTTTTCTATTGTGTAAATAACATTTTATTAACTTAAAAAAATTTCCTTTGTTTCCATAATGTTTTATTTTTGTTAAAAGTATTTCATGGTCAATCATATCAAACGCTTTTGATAAGTCAATAAAAATGCTTAAATGAAAATTTTTCAAATGAATCGGTAATATATCGAGTTGTTTTTAGTATACGATGCTCATTAGAGTTATTATTCTTAAACCCATATTGATTTTTATAAAATATATAATTTTAAGACATGTTGGAAAATTTTGTTATAAAGAATTCTCTTTTAAATTTTTGAAAATACAGAGAGAACAGATAGAACGGTAATTACTGACATTCAAAAACTCTTCTTCTTTAAATATTGGTGTAACTTTTGCTATTTTCAACTGAGCAGGAAATATTCCTTGATCAATTGAACATTTAAATACTTTGTATAGAACACTTTTTATGGTTTCATTTGAGTTAATAACCTTTTTTTCGCTAATATCATTATGACCTATTGCTTTATTTGACTTCAGCATTTTAAATGATTTATCAAACTTATCAAAAGATAAGTCAAAAGAATCTACACAAGACACATTTGGAAAATTAAATTATTAAGTTTTTTTGTTTCCGTTTGAATATTTTTGCTAAAGTTTTTATAAATAAAATAAGAAATGTTTTCATTTTATCAGCAAGCATTTTGGTATCATAAAATATTTCATCATTAATTTTGACCGCATTTGGTAAAGATTTTTGACAGACAAAAATCTTTACCAAAAGACTGGCATTATAAAATCAAAAATGTTTCTGATTTCATAATGCCTTAAGTTTCTTTTAAAAGTTCCGATGTGTGTTTTGAATTTTGTTAATGTTTTCTAGCAAATTCATGTAATGATTTTTTTTTAACATTTTTTTTTGGACTTCAAATTTTTTAACATACGTTTTGTAAAATGTTTAATTTTCGAATGATTTTGTTTTTAAGTATTTCATATTCAATTTTTCCTTGATTTTGGAACATTTTTTGAAATCTGTTGTAATCCATGATGACGTTATATCTTACATTTTTTTCAATGATTTTATATTTCGGAAAATGAATATCATATACTTTAAAAAAATGTTTTTAAAAACGAATAAAGGCTAAATTAGCGTCGTTAGAATCATTAATGTGACTCCTATGAAGTAAAAATAATTGTTTCTTGAATGCAAGAAAATTTTTTTCTGTAAAAAAATCGGTTAATAAGAAGTTTATATTGATGGAGGAGCTTTATTTTATCTACGTTTAAAGAAAAAAAATAATGGAAAGTGTTCTGAGACGTCACTTTTAAATATGCTTTTTTTTTATAGATAGGTTAAAAATATATTTAGTAATTATATTGTCTAATAATGAGGCTGATGATGATTTAATTCTTGTTGGTTTGTTTATTAACGGTATCGCTTCATTTCCAAAAATTTCATGTATACCTTTTTAATTTATAAAATTTTGAAAAAAAGCATTGAAATTTCCTATTACGCCAGATGGTTGGCTATAACAACAACTTAAAATCATATTTTTAAAATTTTGGGTCATAATCTCAATAATCAAAACCTGTTTATCGCCATCAGAAACAGTTAAATCAGGTCTATTAATAAACCGCGAGGTTTCATTAATGCAAAAAAAGAACATCACCGCCTTGCTTTTTAGTTTCACGCGGTCAAGAAATTATATTAAAACCTGGAAGGTGGAGATTTGAATTTTTTACATCTTCAGATCTACACCAAGTCTCTGTGATGCATATAATGCTAAAAATATTTAATGTTTCCTTTAAGTTAACATACAAATTTTTGAAATTTTTTTAAGCTTCTGAAATAAAAAGAATAACATTAAATGAATCTCGCTGGAGAAAATCTATCATTTCATTTATATAAAAGTATGAGCAGTTTTGAAGAGCACCTGCTTCGCTAAAATAATTTAAATCACGACCGGAATCATTATCAAGTATAAAATCATTAATTTGAAAAAAGTTAAATGAACTTGTTTCAAAATAAATTATTTGCTTCGAATCCATTTTTATATTGTGATAATTTAAAAAAAATGAAAACAATAAAATTTAAATATGCTTAAAAATCGCGTTAGATTATTTTATTATAAATAACTTTAGCGTACTTTCCTTTGCCTCGTAGCTCTTTTGCTTCTGTAAATAACTTTCGTCTTATTTCCATTGTATGTGCACTGAAATCCTTGTTGACAAACAATTTTTCATTCCAGAGTTTTCGCCTTTACAAACTTTTCCAAATTGCACTTTTGCCTTTAAAATCGCTCTTTTGTCTTTTTTTTTTATTCTTATATTCTTTCAAGCCGAGTCAGAAAATGTATCAATAATCTTTATATGCATAAGTTATGCATAAACGCATATGAATAAGTTATGCAGCATAGCTTAGTTTTTCTGTGAACGTGCGTTTTTGTAAAAACGTACAAATGCCTCGCGCGTTTTTTCATAAAGTTATTATATCATAATGCATTGCAACTTAATGTGGATGATTGTAGAGTTTGCACTGTGGTTTATTTGTTTATATCCGGGTGCGTAATCACAAAACTTTCGTAACTCTTTCGTAAGTTACGCAAACCTTACGTTTGTTTTGTTTTTCTTAGCAATTTAGTATTCACAATATTTGCGTAAAGCTAAGGCTGCGCAAGTGTTACACAAACCACGAGCATAAACTTACGCAAAAAATATATTAAGCTTTTTAGTTGAGTTAAACTATGTAGTTAAATGAAAAATTATTGCTCTAAATTTGCAACTAAAGTAGTGAGTATTTTAAACTCTTTCACTACACCTTTAAATTTAATTGTAACATTAATGTAATGTTAACATTTAAAAAAACTGTTTTTGTTCATCTTTTAACTTTATTATACTTTCGCTCCACGTATAAAAAACTTTTGAGTCAAAATGTATCTTTATATCTAAATATATCTTTTTGAAATAAAACAAAAACGTGATTAGCGTTTTAGTGATTAAGATTAGATTTAAATAGTTAGATTCAATAAATAGATTAGTATAATACATATTGGAATTCATATATAATTAAAATAACTCAAATTGTTTTATACAATTCAAAACTATTAAAGAGCGTTAAAGTCTAAGATTAACAAACAAAGAGTTTTTTACAAAAACTCTTCTTTCCATACCAAGTCGGGTTTGGTTTGTTAGTCTTGGTTGGTTTGTTAGTTTGTTAGTCAGGCTAACCGTCATCTTCATTATTATCATCGTTATTGATATCAAACTCAACTGGATTCACTATGCCTATTGAATTACACATATTTTCAAGTAAAACACAGGTAAAAATTATACTGCAGCACATTGTTGGAGTATACTGTAGCGCTCCACCACTTTTATGTGAGCACCTCCAACGATTCCTAAGATGTCCAATGCATCGCTCCACTTCACTTCGTGCTTTTCGGTGAACTCGGGTAAAATAAACTTTATCTGGTGATGCTGGCACACTATATGGAGTTATAATTACAGATGACAAGCCATATCCAGAATAACCAAAAAAAAAGCCTGGAGTTGGATCTAAATCTACCGTCTGTTTAAGAGTAGAATTTGCAAAAATAAATGCAATAAGCCATAAACGAGGATACTTAATCACAACATCTTTTAAGTTACCATCTAGATCGCCCAGTGAGTATTTGGACGTCCAATGACGTCCGGGGACGTCCAAATGGGACTTAGGATGTCCATTTCGGACCACAAAAGGACGTCCCGTTCCAAATGAAATACCTTTCGTCCGTCTATAGTGGTCGTCCTAGGACGTCCTTTTAAAACAGTTTTCGGACGAATCGAGACTTCCGGTGGACGTCCAAATTCGTCCAAAATTGACGTCCTATCAAACGTATGGTCGTCGTATTTAGGTATGACACCGAAATCTAGCAATATCTTCCATTTCCAAGTTAAAAATTTATTTACTTGTTTAAATGTTATAATATATGCCATAATAAAAAAAAATTGAAGAATTTTTATATTATTTAATTACTTTTTTTTGCAATTTCGGCTTTGCACGTTTTAACAAGTCGCCAAGAAGTGTCTCAATATTGCCCACGTCAAAACCATCTTTTTCTGAGATGAGTGTTTCTAAAACAAGCAAAATTTAGAACTACTTTTCATTTATACTTAAATATTATTTTGAATTTTTTGTTCTTAATAACAAAACTTGATAAAAACTTATTTACAATGTAATTAGGTATGTAAACTAACTTACTTTTTAAACATTTGTATAGCGTTGCGGCGACAAATGTATATATATATATATATATATATATATATATATATATATATATATATATATATATATATATATATATATATATATATATATATATATATATATATATATATATATGTATATATATATATATATATATATATATATGTATATATATATATATATATATATATATATATATATATATATATATATATATATATATATATATATATATATATATATATATATATACAAAACGTGCATGTATTTGATTCGTAGAATAATATTAACATGCAAATATATTTATAATACATTATGTCTAGAACTAAAACTTGTTTTATATGATTTACAGGTGAGTCATGCTTGTAAATCGATTTTTTGTTTTAGTACCATTTGGGTACATTGTTTTATAACACAGTTTTGATATGAAATCTTGTGTAATCGCAAACAATATCTTGAAAAGTACAGAACACTTAAGTAAGAATGATCGCTTACAGCCTTTGCAAAATGTAATTTATAGCAAATCTAGTGCATATAAGGTTCTCGGACAGAGATGATGTTGGGTGTTACTGATGGTCGTAGAAACAATGGAGCTGCTAGAAAGATCACTGTTGCAGCACTTCTTATACGTGAATTTAACAACACAATAAAAAAAATTTTATTATGAACTACCCCAAAATACCATGTTTGCTACAAAACCGTCTCTAAAAACATTAAACAGACATGGTGTTTATGGTCACAAGCAAAAATCAGCACCATTTTATCATCTAGCTAAGAAAGGTAAAATAGACAACTTTATCGACAGCATTTAATAAAGGGAGCAGGTGGACTTCCAATCATCATAACGGATGATTAAACATATATAACTCAGAATAATGGGGCCAAGTTTTCAAGTAAAACTTTTTATGCTAGAGATGCCTCAACAACTCCAGAAAAGATTTGCTTCTCAAGTCGTACCAAGTTTCCTTTTATAGTATGCGTTTGGTATGGATTGCGGTATTTCTGATTTCTTTATCTGGAACCAGGAAATGGCCATTGATGCCCCGATGTACAAATTTGAATGCCTTCAACGAAGACTAATCCACTATATTGAGAAGCACTGCCCTGATAAAGCTTGCATCTTTCGGCCAGACAAAGCCTTATCACATTATTCTTCAATAGTAGTTAAGTATTTAAACAACATCAAAATTCCATTTGTTTTGAAACAAACTAGATGCAGACTATATATATATATATATATATATATATATATATATATATATATATATATATATAATATATATATATATATATATATATATATATATATATATATATATATATATATTTATATATATATATATATATATATATATATATATATATATATATATATATATGTATATATATATATATATTTATATATATATATATATATAAATATATATATATATATATATATATATATATTTATATATATATATATATATATTTATATATATATATATATATATATATATTTATATATATATATATATATATATATATATATATATATATATATATATATATATAAATTAATATATATATATATATATATATGTATATATATAAATATATATATATATATATATATATATATATATATATATATATATATATATATATATATATATATATATATATATATATATATATATATATATATATATATATATATATATATATATATATATATATATATATATATATATATATATATATATATATATATATAGTCTACTGCACTTAACTAAGTGTAATCTATATAATACCAAAACACTTGGTTTTAAGTTTTTTTGAATAAAAAATATTTTTAGGGATGCCTTAAGACCCTTCAAAACGTTATATATGAAAAAAACATTTTTATGTAAATTGAGTTTTTATAAAACTTCGCTTCTTTTGAGTACCAGGTTGACGCTCTTTAGAAAAACTTTTTTTTTCAAAATATTAGGGACCTGTGAAATTTTTAAGGGTCTTGATTTAAGACCCCTGAAAATATTTTTTGTTCAAAAAAAATTTAAACCTAGTGTTTTTGTATTATGTAAAACACATTTAGTTAGGTGCCGCAGACTATTTTAAAAAAGTTGTTGTTTGAACCACACTAATATATATATATATATATATATATATATATATATATATATATATATATATATATATATATATATATATATATATATAAATATATATATATATATATATAAATATATATATTTTATTTCTTCATTGAAACTATTTCACTAAAACAAATGAAAAGAGAATGCATATAAATAAAAAAATTCAAGTTTAGTTACATTTCAAATAAGAACGCGAAGACTTGCAGAAGATCAAATGATCTTGTAATCTTGAACCACTTGCAATTGTAAAGTATTTAAAACAATTTTGCAATTTTTATAAGAAAAATTAAGGCAGTCAAGTAAAGTTTATAAAAAAGAAAGTTAGAAGTAAAAATTAACGTTTTATATAAATACTTAAAATACAAGGCTTGATAGTTATAAAATGTATTAATTAAATTAACAAAATACACAAAAATAAAATTAATAAAACAAAACTTTGATATACAAGTAAAAACATTATAAATAAATCATAATGATTTAATTTAAAAATATACAAATATGTTTTGAATAGAGAGAACGATGTTTCTTAAATTTCCTTTTAAATGCTAAAAAGTTGCAGTCTTGAGAAAATCAAAATGTTTCAAAATATATTGTTTTATAGAAACGCCCTTGAATAGAAAAACAAAATTTACCTAAATTGTTTCTAAAAACTGGTTAAAAAAGGAAATTATCATTTCGTTAATTATATTTATATATTTCTTTTAAGTAATATAAATTGTGAAAACAAACCGGTGCAGTACGAGTTTTACATTTGAACATAAAACACAGTACATCTAAAATATTTAGTTGAAATATGTTTGAAATATTCATTTCAATAAAAAGAGGCTTTGCATGTTTAACATTCTTCTTGCTTTATTTAATATACCTATACTTTTTGAAATTTTGCAGGTAATGATTTCGATATGTTTTTTCCAAGTGAGATTTTCATCAATAAAACTTTTAGAAAATTTGTACATGTTGCTCTCTTAATTAAAACACCATCAATAAAAGAAGAGGAAGATCGATTGGAAGTAGACGTTTTTTGAGGTAAAATGAAAAGGGGACCATTTTGTTTTTTACAGTATTCAGAAAAAGTTTGTTTGATTTCAATTATTGAGACACTTTTATTAGTTCATTGTCCATACAAGAAAATAGTGTCGTTATGTCGCTATGAGATAAAAAAAAATTGTGTCATCAGCAATAACTGTCATAAAATTGGATGCTTCATCGAGGGCGTTTATGTAAATGAGAAAAAAAAAGGTCCTATTATAGATTTTTGAAAAACTTTGCAAGTATTTTCGAGTAATTGAGATCGCGATGATTGCTCGAAATGAACAAATTGTTTTCTATTGTGTAAATAACGTTTCATTAGCTTAAGAAAATTTCCAGTGATTCCATAATATTTTATTTTTTTGAAAAGCATTTTATGGTCAATCATATCAAACGCTTTTGATTAGTCAACAAAAATGCCTTAAGTAAAACTCAAATGAATCGGTAGTGTATCGAGTTATTCTTAGTGTACCGTGCTAAGTAGAATTAATTTTCTTAAAACTATATTGATTTTTATACAATATATTATTTTAAGACATGTTGGAAAATTTTGTTATAAAGAATTCTCTTTAAAATTTTTGAAAAAACAGAGATAACAGATAGAACGGTAATTACTGACATTCAACAACTCTCCTTCTTAAAATATTGGTGTAACTTTTGCTATTTTCAACTGAGCAGGAAATATTCCTTAATCAATTGAACATTTGAATACTTTACATAGAACACTTTTTATAATTTCATATGAGTTAATAACCACTTTTCTGCTAATATCTTTATGACCTATTGCTTTATTTGACTTGAGCATTTTAAATGCTTTATCAAACTCTTTAAAAGATAAGTCAACAGAATCTTGACAAGGCACTATAGAAAAACTAAATTATTTTTTTTTGTTTTGTTTCCGTTCGAATATTTTTAGCTAAATTTTTTCCAACTGAAATAAAAAATGTTTTCATTTTATAAGCAACTTTTTTCAGGTCATAAAAAATTTTGTCATTAATTTTCACGGCATTTGGTACAGAGTCTGTTTTTGATTTCATACTGCCTGTAAGTTCTTGTCAAAAGTTCCGATGTGAGTTTTAAGTTATGTTTATGTTTTTCTAGCAAATTTATGTAATGATTTCTTCTAACATTTTTGTTTGGACGTCAATTTTTTTAACATACGTCTTGTAAAATGTTTAGTTTTCGAATGATTTTGTTTTTAAGTATTTCATATTCAATTTTTGCTTGATTTTAGAACATTTTTTGAAATTTTTGTAAGGCAAGGCGACGTTTTATATATCATTTTTTTTAATGATTTTATTATTCGGAAAATGAATATCATATACTTTAAAAAATGTTTTTAAAAACGATTAAAGGCTAAATTAGCGTCGTTAGAATCATTAATGTGATTCCAATGAAGTAAAAATAATTGTTTCTTGAATGCAAGACAATTTGTTTCTGTAAAAAATTCGCTTAATGAGAAGTTTATATTGATGGAGGAGTATTATGTTATCTACGTTTAGAGAAAAAAAAATTGGAAAGTGATCTGAGAAAGTGATCGTCACTTTTAATTATGCTTTTTTTTATAGATAAGTTAAACATATTTTTAGTAATTATATTGTCTAATATTGAGGCTGATGATAATGTAATTCTTGTTGGTTTGTTTATAAATGGTATTGCTTCAATTTTAAAAACATCATTATAAAATTTTTTTATGTTAAAAAACCGCATATTTTTTTTTAACATTAATGAAACCGCAAGGTTTCATTAATGTTAAAAAAAAACACCACCACCTTCCTTTTTAGTTTTACGCGGTCAAGAAATTATATTAAAACCTGGAAGGTGGAGATTTGAATTTTTTTATCTTCAGATCTACACCAAGTCTCCGTGATGCATATAATGCTAAAAATATGTAATGTTTCCTTTAAGTTAACATACAAATTTTCGAAAATTTTTTTTAAGCTTCTGAAATTAAAATGAATAACATTTAATGAATCCCGCTGGAGAAAATCTATCATTTCGTTTATATATAAGTATGAGCAGTTTTGAAGAGATAAACTTGATTCAAAGTAAATTATTTGCTTTGAATCCATTTTTAGGTTTTGATAAAAAAAAAAAAAAAAAGAGCAATAAAAATAAAATACGCTTACAAATCGCGTGAGATTAGTTTATTATAAATAACTTTAGCGTACTTTCCTTTGCCTCGTAGCTCTTTTGCTTCTGTAAATAACTTTCGTCTTACTTCCATTGTACGTGCACTGAAATCCTCGTTGACAAACAAAACAAGAGTTTTGCCTATACAAACCTTTCCAAATTGTTTGAGTGGTTTACTCGTTTTGAGTTTTATTTTTAAAAAACAAATTTAAAAAGTAATATTTAAAACTATTGATTAAATTTACTTTTTCCATAAGGCGGAAAAAAAAAGAAAAAGCCTAAACTACTTTGCGCTACCTAGTTGCTGAACTGTAGTTTAATCCATTTTCTTCCTCATCAAACCTTTCCATTGTATCTATTGGTTTTGTTAAAATATCGGCAGTTGCGAACCCACTGGGTCCTGCATCATTGTTTTCAATTAGCTCAAGACGATAAAGGATATTCTTTTGACTCTTCTTAACTTGATCAAATTGACTTGTTAGTTCTATGAAAATTGCATATTGAAATTCTGAAAAGTAAAGCGAAAATTTAATTAAATATTTAATTTATGATTTTTCAAAATTGAAAAAATATTTATTATTAATTGCAACTATTGAATTAGATTTAATTACAATTAATTATAACAACAAATTCTTAGTTCTGAAACTAAAATGAATTAAAAATATTTTTATCAATATAATACAAAAAAACGAAACAGTTTTTAAAAATGAAAAACAGCTTTGATAAAATATATTCAAGTAAATACAAAAGTACTCACGCTTGTTTGGCATTTCTTTAAAAGAAACTCCACCATCGCCTATATGTGAATGTTTCCTTTTTAAATTACATGTTTTAAAATCAAGTTGAAAATATAGTTAAACTTTTATTTTGAAAATATAGTTAAAAAAATATACAGGTTTTCTGAAATATCTTTAAATGCAACCTCATCACCTGTATTTGAACATTTATTGCTCAGCTTATGAGTAAATCCACTGTTCATAGATTCATTAAAATAAAAAATGAAGTCTAGCTCTGGACTTGGTGCTCGAACTTCTTTTGATTTTCTGACAGATTTCCCAACATTTTTGTTAATAGACAAGGCATCCATTTCATAAAAAATCAAATTGTTCTCCCCCTATGACGAATAACAAAACTATTATAAGTTAACTTAACTTAGTAGAAAGTAATATAACCACGCTTGTTTTCTCACAACTACCGAAAGATAAAAAAAATTTAACTCCTGGACTTATTCACGCACTAAACTTCCTTATGCTTAATCCCACAATTACCATAAAAAAGGCCGACAAGGGAGGGGGTATTTGTATTTTAGACAAAACGGACTATAAAGAGATGATCTCTCTACTTTTATCAGATAAAAATACATATGAACTACTTTAAGAAGATCCAACAAAAAGTATAGCAAGAGATGTTAACAATCTTATTGACTATATGTTTCTTAATCATACGATTGATAAAAACACAGCAGAGTTTTTTCATCCAATAATACCTCTTCGTACACCCCTGTTTTATGGCCTTCCCAAAGTTCATAAAATAGGCATTCCCTTAAGACCGATTGTTTCTGGTTGTGACAGACCAATCGACAACTTGTCGTTCTTTCTTACAGAATATATTCAGCCAGTTGCTGAACAACTACCACTCGAACTTTTTTTGATTTTCCTTACGGTTGATACAAAAAAATTATGTATACACACAATCATTTTTTTATAAAGAGAAATTTTGAAAATAATAAAAAAACATAATTCGTGATTTTCTGAATCATTTTCTGTTTGAAATTGAAGCATCTTGTTGCATGTCTCTAATGCTCCAGCTTCCAAAATAAATTCAATAAACTTATACTCTTTCCACCCTGGTTCCGGAACAGCCCACTCAGAAATATAAGTTCAAAGAGTTTTGTATCATTTGGGTGGGAAATAAACAATACATTTGTCTAAACTAACCCAATGAGATGGAGCCACTGTCTTGGTTGCTAGACCTTTTTCAAATATAATATCAGTACTAAAAAGCCTGAAAATAAAAAAAGGACAAAATAAACAAATCAAAAGTACATGCATATTACATTACTCTTAAATATCTTTTTACTTTTTTTAAATTAGAAACATAAACCAGTCAATTATGTTTGCATATAATCTTAACGTCAGATTTTCTAAGTTCTTTCAAACAGATTAATAATAAAACCAAAGTCAGTATATTTAAATATATCTCTTCTCGTGAAAAAGGTTAAGAAGTACAAAATTTTAATATAATTAAAGGTAAGTATAGTTTATTAGGTTGTTTTTTTTTCAGCCCAAATTTACACAATTTAGTAATGGTATGATAACTTGATCATTTCCATGTGGTAAGCAAACACATTTTCTTCATTTTATATTTGTACAAGTTGCTTGATCTAACCAAAGTGTATCTTTTCTTATTAGAAATATTTGAAGAGTCTTAGAAAAAATTAAATCTTCAAAAAAATTATCAAGTTCAATCTTTTTGTAGATCTTGCATACACATCTACCGTCAGGCAAAATGTTATTCACAAACCATATACAATCTTAAGTATTAAACCAAGAGTTAGTAGGTCCATTAAACTTGGTAATAGGAACTGTTTTCTCAGAGTAAGTATCTTTTAATTCATGAAGCCTTTTAATTATTTCTCTTAATGGATCCTGTTTACCACGTACCATTCCTTTTAAAGTTTTCAAATAATTTTCAAATTGAAAACATCAAAAAACATCAAAAGAAGATATTACTGATGATGTTAAATATGAAAATATTTAACATCATCAGTAAGATGCTTGAGGTTATGTATATTGTATGCAGTGAAAGTATCACCATAATGCGCATGTGCATTAGTAACAAAATAATTTAAAAGTTGTCTTGCTGAATTTAGATAACTGAATCGTAAGATGGTTTCCTCTTCACATAGCATGCGTATTGCAAGGGCTAAACTCAAAAAATGTTTGTATCTTTTTAGTTCCTGAACATCCGTCAGTACAACAATGCCTGTGTATAGAAGAAAAGTTCTAAATTTAGTAGCCTTCCACTGATTCACTTCAGTTAGTTCACGTGATTGTCTAGCAAAATCTGAAGGTAATTTTGCTTTCAGTTCACTAAAGCAATGAGATATCTCTGTCAGATTTGCTGAAGCCAATCATCCAGAGAATATCCGTGGATATCCTCCTTTTAAATACAATAAAATACGACGCATTACTCCAAAACAAACTAGATGCATATAGTCCAATGGAAACTGTCGAACAAGATCTAGTTCTTGAATTTCATACAACAGAGTCACTATGTGCTGATGAGATCTGTTTACATTATCTAGTTGAGCATACTGGCCCGAACGTAACCCATAATGAGTTCTTTTTAAAACCAAATTACTCTAAGTTGTACCATAAACTTTACAACTTTTAACAGACACACCAGCCTCATCACATCTCTCACAGGCATGGTAACCACAATGTTGTTCAATACCCTTCAGAAGACTGCGTGCAGGCGAATCACATGGAATTGCAAAGATTGAGACACAATAGGATTTACCGCGTAAAATAACTGTTTTATTATGCAGCTCTTTCAGCTCATGTGCAAAATTGTTTAAAAAACTCGATAGGATTTGGTTTTTTCTGACCACCATAAAAAGCAACAGTAAAAGGTTGAAAAACAGAAAATTGAGATGTAATAGGTATGCAATTGGTATATTAGTTAATTGGTATAATTGGTATCCCGATGATTTAAAAATTGGGAGATCATCTACATTGAAGAGTAGCTTAAATTCATGACAGTTAAATGCACTACACCTTAAAATTGTTTCAAGGTCTTCCTTTATGCCAAGGTATTTAATAAAAATATATTCACCTTCATTCATTTCGGTTGTATCAACTTTGTTCAATGTTCCTAAAACTGTCCTTGTATCTTTTGGAAGTTGGTGCCCATAATTTCCTAAAATTGTTAATAAGTCATTCTCGTGTAGTTTAATGCTTTAATACCCAAATACAAATGTCTTCTATAAATGATTGACTATTATCCGTTAACTCACAAAACTCAATATCTGATGGATAAACAAAACTATCAAAACTTTGGGAAACACTATTTATTTTGGGCTGATGATCACAATCTGATTCATTCTCACTTTCTGATTGCAAGAAACAACCACAAATAAAAGTTTTTATAGCTAAGTTTTTACTAAAATTTGAATCATTTGTTGGTGAATCAATACATTGTAAAATTGCATACACCTGACAACGGTTATTAGGCCAGTTAGTTATAAGCTTCCTAAAAAAACACTTTGCAAATAATAAAATTGTGTAAAATATACAAATAAAAAAACTTATTTAAATAGAGATAAGGTGGTAAATATATTTTACTGACGTTGTAACTAGTATTATTATTATTAATATTTTTAAAAACTTTTCCATATATGTGATATTAATTTATTTTTATACAGTTAAAATGAAAATTTAAGAAAAGATGAAGTTGTAATTAGTTGAAATTAAAATCACATTTTGAATTAAATATAAATTAGTTAAATTAGATATATCTTTTGAGTCTTATCTCTAGGACTCCTAAAATTAGGACTACCAGAGAACACTAATATATATTTTGATTAAGAACTCTAAAATTTCAAAGAGGAAAAAAACATGGATGCTGTCTATAAAACATGTAATTAACTAAAAGGTATTTTAGTCTACTAGATTAAAATGTTTATACGAAAACTATATCATATAGTTTTGAGTATAGATATTTTAATCATATAGATTATTATATCAGTTGGTATTTTAATCTAGAGATACCACTAGAATTATACCATATATTATACTAATATAAAGCTATAACTATAGACTATAAAACAAAGCTGAAATAAATGTTATTTAAAAAACTTTATATACTCTATACTTATATAGTTTTTCAACTAACATTTACAATAAATGCTAATAAATTCAGCTTTGTTTTACTCCAAATTTACTTTTATCTTTGATATTTTTCACTTGAATCTCCTTGAAATCTTTTTGTATACGTCTTGCGTTCCATTATTAAATTTTGCAGAAAGACAGAATGATCAACTGTAAGTAATATGTAATGTAGGAAGACAGAGTAACCAATTACAATTGAAAAGTTACTTACCAATTACACTTTGAAAAGTGCCTGATGACAGGAGTCTAAGTGATACTAACACTTTTGATTTTGGATATATTAGGTTATATCTTGCAGTCAATGGTGAAAAATCATTGTGTAGAGTTGTGATAATGTCATTTATAACAACTTTTGGAAAACGAAACTTTTAACGAAATTCCATATATTTCTATAATCATTCAAAACAGCAGGTTTAGTTTCACGCCAATTTTGATGCTGACCATGTGCAGGTAGAATTATTGGAATATTCGTTTTAAGTAAATGATATTAGAGTATTAAATAAAATGTAAATAGTGTTTCATAAATCTTTATTATACTAATGTAAATCATAAAATAAAAAATTTTTGATTCAGAAAAAGTTAGCAGAACAATGTCTTTTTATTATCTTTAAATAAAGTTATTTTATATTAAAGATTTTTACTATAATTATTGATATTATTGCAAAATTTTGATTCAACTATAAACTTCTTGACTTACATTTTTTATAACTTTTTTTTTTAATAATTATGTTGAAAGTAATAATTGAACATAAAATATATCTGACAGTAAATAGAAACATAAATATATTGAGAGAATAAATATATAGTTTTTGGAAATTAATTCTTTAAGTTAATACATTATAAATATGTTTTAATAACCATAAAACTACTAAACCTAACATTGTAACGAACATAAATTTATTGAATTTTATATGAGGACTAGTATTAGGAATATAGATCTATGAAATATGCTTGGAGAAATAAGAACAGCAAATCAAAAGCATACATAAAATCAATAAATAGTTTCTTTTAGTCAACATAGTTTTATTACAGTTATTTTAGTAACAAATTATTTTATCACCATTAATACAATTTTGCTTCTAATTGTCTGGATGCAACAAACAGTATTTTTAGTTTGACTCCAGAGTTTGCATTTTATTTTGATGCAGAGTTTGCAAGGAAATGTTTACAAAATAATATTTTATTAAAGATTTGGAAACTCAATGCAACTCTACAAAAACAGATTGTAGATTGACTGCCAAAGCGATATCATTAATTTACTATACCTTTATTTGTAGAAACATAAAAAGAAATATTATTCTAATAATCTAAAAGTTAACATTATTAGTTTTAAAAAATTAACATTAAATAGTGTTAAATAAAACATTTTAACAGATAAAAACGTTATAATTAGTAACATTTTAACAGATTATGCATAATGAATCGGTAACAATTACATTAAACAACTTTGTATTAAATCTTAACATAACATAATAAATAAATCAACATAAGTTTGCTGCGCAAATAGTTACGCCAAAGTTAAGGTAGCACCTACATAACGTAAATTTTCTTGTGTAAATCGAGCTGAGCATTTTCTTAAAATGTTTTGTGAATACCGTTAAACTTAGAAAAATCTTTCGCAAGTTTTTTTGCAAGCGCAATAGTTTTGTGAATACGGAATTAAGAAGTTTAGAACTTACGTAAAACTTACGCCGAATTTACGCAAATTTTTGACTTACAAAAATTTTGTGAATACGCACCCTGCTTATCTAATATAATTGATCATTTATAATCATATACAGAAAATTTCCGTTAACTCGAACCTCAAATGGACCAAAGAAAGCGGTTTGACTAAAAGAGTATTCGACTTAAGCAAAGTAAAACAACTGTTGTGGCTTTCAAAGGAATAAAGAAAATAGTTCGAAATAATAACAGTTCGAGTTAACGGGTTGTTCAACTAACCGGGAATTAATTGTATTTATTTTACTTTTATTTTTTATTTTTTCTAACTTTAATTTTTTAAGTTTTAGGTGAGTTATTAAATTTTAAAGTGTTGTATGACAAGTGCTATTTTAAAGTTTTAAACAATTAATAAATGACCAATGCCAAGGTAGATAGTAAAAAAGCAACTATTCCAAAAAGAAAATAAGTCATTATTTCTACATATTTTAACAATAAACGTATATTCCCAGTGGGCACAATTACGTTTTGCAAAAATTTAGTAAACGTTAAATGGTTGCTTGAACGACGATTGTTTAAGTAAAATGATCAAAAAACGTTTTAATAGGAATTTTTTATCATTTGAATTAATATTTTACGGAGCCTTTAAAAAAACCTTTAAAAAACGTTTTTTATAAGCTAAAAACGGCGCACTGTGCATGTGCAATTTTATTTAAATTATGGGGTTGGCGAAAGAAAGATCACGATTTCGATCAAAGTCCACTTGTAATTATGCGCATATTTGCTTGAGGTATAATTATGCCAGTTATAAAATTTTAAATGCGCGAACTTTAAAGAGGCTTTTAAAGAAACACAAAAATTGAAACGATTAAAAATGGATGTGGAAATGGATATGGAAAGGTAGTTTTAAAATTTATGTAGGGCTTTGATTAATTAATTTAACAAAACATAAATAATTAAAAAAAAGACTAAATAGACTAAATAGTATTAACGATTTGTTTACTAAATATTAAAACAATAATATTAAAAAAATTTTTAATGAAAGTTTTGAAACATAATATTCTTCTTCTTATTATTATAATTGTTATTATTGTTATTATTATTAATACTATTATTGTTAATATTATTATTATTTTCATAACTGTTAATATTATTATTATTATTATTATTATTATTACAATTCAAGAATTAAACTTTCTGGAACAGAACATGAGTAAAAGTTCTGCTATAGGCAGATCAGGGACTTAGTGTCGGTCATTGTTAGTTATATATATTTAAAGTTGATTGTTCTTTCGGTCAAAACCGTTCTTACAACTTCAAACACTCTTTTAAAACACTGTCGAATTGTCCAAACTATTCCATTGATTGACAACTCTGTTAGTGAAAGAGTTGTGCCGATGTGCACAGTTTTTTGCAATTTCGCTATGTTGGCGTTTCCGATTTCCTCCTTGTGTGCAATAGTTTCTGGGGTTCAATGTACCAGTTAACATGGTCTAATTTTTTCTCAAGTTTGTACTGCTGAATGCAATCTGCAAGCGTTTGTTTTAGCAGTAAGATTAAGAACTTTTAATCTTTTTCATAATCAAACTTTTTAAGCAAGTGAGAGACTTTCGTGGCCCTTTGTTGAACAAGCTTAATTCATTTAATATCTTTTTTTAAGCAAACACACTTCCTTGTGGCACGTTGCTGGTCCAAGCATACTTCCTTGTGGCACGTGGCTGGTGACATCGGCCCAATTTGAAATGCTTTCTCCGAGCACAATACGCTGTTACCTATTTTGTCAAATGCTTTGGCAAAACCTAAAAAAACTACATCAGTCCATTGTTTTTTTAAGAGTATTGTTGTAACTTCATCTAATATTTTCAATAAATTAGTAACACAACCTTTATTGCAAACAAATCCGTGTTGTTGTTTGGCTATGACTTTGTTTAAGCTGAGATGATTCATGACTGTTTTTTTTATGATTCGCTCCAAAACCTTACATGGAATTGAAGTCAAGGAAGTTAGGCGGTAGTTTTCTGGGTTCCACTGATATGTAACGGTGTCACATTGGTTAATTTTTAAATGTCAGGGATAACTCCTTCATGTAAGGAGTTTGAGGACTTTATAAAAAGTGGCTTGGAAAGTTCTAAGTGGCATGCTTTTATTTTGCATGGGTAAACGCCATCAACCTTTTGAGCATTGTTAATTTTAAGTTGAATGGACGTTTACTAATATCTTTAATGGACAGCTTTGGAATCCTTATATTTGGTGATGTGCGATTCTCAAATAGTGGCGCCAGTACTTCAATTGATATTTGAATTAATTGTATGATGTATTGTTTAGATTTGTAAAATGAACAATGATACTAACTGTGTTGAAAACATTAATGAATATCAAAATGTGTAAGCTGTTTGACAATTACCAGGTTCAGCACTCATAGTTGGCGATGCAATTGCATTTAAAAATGGCCTTGTCATTTTTTGATTTAAATATGTTTTATTGAAGATTCTTTTTAATCTTTTGAAGCTTGAAGATAACAATTATCAAATTTATATATACAATTCTTTTCAATTAATTTATATAAAATTATAAACATGTAAACATCGATAAATTTTCTGAAAAAAATTGTTTTCTTTAATATATTTTAATTGTTTATCATTGTATGTATATCACTTGTAGTATGATATAGCTTGTAGTTTTATTTATTTTCCGTATGCTTATACATATGGATGCGTTAAATTTGAGGTGAAGACGAATTTTAATGTTTTAGGTGAGGCATAACTATTATTTTTCATAGAAATGTAGGACTCGACAAAATTTAAATTTTATTTTGTTTATTGATTTTATTCTAAGAAAGCGATCCCATAGTTTAAAAGGACTCAATAATATTAGCAAGTTGCGTGATCAAATTTGCGTTTTATGGTTTATATGACAATTAGAATCGCAGTAGATTTTAAAAACGCTTTAAAAAAAAAATTGTATTTTACCATTTAAATCAACTTTCCATTGACTTTTTATGATAAACTTTTTGTTTTTTTGGGGAAAACTCATGGTTTTTTCATGAAAAATTGATGTTTTTTCCATAAAAACGCGTTTCAAATAGCCATGGAATTTCCATGGGTTTTTCTCATAGACTTTCCATTGAATTTTTCCGTACAGGTAGACAAGTATTAGAAAGGTAAACTCTGAGATAAGTTCAAAAATCCTCGGGCTCTTTCTTGTATTAATACTGAAGATATTGTCTTGATAAAATAAATCACCTTGGGCCAGCTTTTATTGCATTGAGATACTAGAAAAATGTTTAGGGTGAAGCAGAAGCATTCTGTTGATCAGTCTTGCATCTCTATTTCATTTATTAAGCTTACGCAGATGTAAATCTGTGTTTCATTATTTCCTGTCTAGAATAATTAATACTGGTTCTTCTTGACTTTTCTCATGGATTTTGCTTGTCCTTAATGGCGGTTATAAAAATCTACATGTTACCTTCTAATATTGGTTTAAGATTAAAAACTAATTTTAATGGTTTTTAGGCTGACTGATAATAAGGTTTATCAAACTCTGTGGTTCTCATAAGAGGCTCTGAAAGAGGTAAACAATGTAACTAACAAATGCACACCAAAAGCTACAAAAAGGACACCTTAAATAAACAAAAGTTTAATTTAATTGTTAGAGCTATTGATGTGCATTGTTGAGGTCACATAAGGAGTCTATTTTTACCAACTTTCGGTTAAATAAATAGACTAAGGTAACAGCATAGCTCATTGCTTGGGGTGCCATGCTTGATAACTGTAAACATGACTAAAGTACCTAAAAATATTAAACATATAAACCATCATTGCCAACAAATTGTTTCAATCAATCTTGTTCAAATATTCGCGTTTTTTGAAGTAATCCTTTATCAGTTGTTTTTATATTATGTAAAAGCCACTGGACTTACTCTTTCTTTTTGAAACTAACTTAAATTTGACGGTTTCATCTTCGGATATCAGGATTGATTGATATTATCTTTTGATTCGCAAAGAATACAATAATCATTGTCTGGATTTACCTATACGTTCCAATGCACCTATTTCAATTAATTACCAAAAATAAGACTAAACTATTTTGCAGTTTCAGCTAGTTTTTTGACTTATTAGGAACGTTCTAATCTGCATTAGATGAAGGCCGTTAAGAAAGGGCTCTTGACTTATCTTGTCTTCTCTATTAGCTTGCTGTTTATGGTATATATGGAAAAGTTTTTGAGCTTCTTAAAACAATTCTTTCTAACAGTAATAAAGTTATTTTTACAGGCAAAAACTATTCTTCATTTTCAGTAACTTTTAAGGTATCATCAGGTTCTATTTTTGTTCCTGTTTCGCTTCTTTTCAAAAGTAATTGTTTAATAGAGCAGCCATAGCGCAGCGGTTAGCGTGCTTGCCTCAAAGTAAAAGTCTGTGCTTCAACACCACCTCTATAATAATAAATAGAAATAAAAAAATTAATGAGTATTTTGAAAATCTTACATCTAAAGTGACTCTATTTGCTGAAGACAAAGCTATATACTCCAGTTTTAACAAAAAGTCAACTAATCTTGAATTTTATCTTTCCTCTGTAACAGCTTGAGGCTTGTAGTGATTTGAAATCTTAAACTTCAAAAAACCTCAGTTATTTACCGCAAAGGTTATTGCAATACTGTTGACATTTTTTTTTTTTTTTTTGCCGTTCAATAATATTTACAGTTTCGAAGCACATAAATAAAAATAAATATTGGCGGGGCAAGAAGAAGACTTAATTAGCCTTATCACCGAGTCCCATTCTCACGTATTTACAAAAACCATAATATTTAAATATCTATTTAAATATAATTTCTTTTAAATTTAAAAGTAAAACAGATAACGAATTGTTACCTGTTTTACTTTTATCTTTAAAAAAAATATAAAAGTAAAACAGATAAAAATTCGTTGTCTTTTAAAGGAAAATTTAAGGAATCAAAACTTAAGGAAAGAGTAAGATCAAGTGAATAAGAAAAATTAAGTAAGATATAATCATTTGGTTAAAACTTAAAAATTTAAACTAAGATTTAAAAATAAAAAGTAAATAAATTAATATACGTCATAGAAATAACATAAATAAAATAGCATATTTCATAGAAATAACATAAATAAATTAGCAAACGCCATAGAGGTAACACCATAATTAAGGTAAAAAAAAAAATGTTGATACACTCAATATCATTCCTGCATTGACGAGTAAAAATAACTCTAACTGAGTCCGCTAATTAATTTTGTCACAAGTTATTATTCACTACTGACCTTTTATAGAAACCATATACAATACATAGCAAATTTAGCATCTGCTAAGATTTCCTCTCTTTATTGTGCCTTGCCATTACCTTATTGGGTCAATAATTAAAAAACTCGAAATTTTCCCCGTATTAAAAAAACTTTCAGGGGAGAACCATAATGAATGGGACAGTTTACGTAAAGTAAATTTTATAAGTTAATAAAGTTGTTTAATATATACATTAAAAATAGTTTGATAACAGTTAACTATTGCACTATCATGTAGAAAAACATAAAATTGATTCCGCAAAGGCCTATTGGTAAAAAAGGGAGTTTTATTGGACGATGGCATTTGTCCCATTTATTAGGAACTACTCATTGAATGGGACAAAAAAATTACTGAATGAGACAAATCTAAAAAATTATTAAAAGAAGAGAGGACACAAGTAAGTTTCAAGCCAGTAAAGCAGTATAGAAAGCTTTTATCATTAGAGAAGTCGACAAACCAATATATATGGTAGAAATGTATGCATTAAAAGTTTTCATTGTAAGGTGACATACCCATGTCCTCATATTGACAAACCAATAACATTTTTATTCAAAAAATTAAAATTACCTACAATAAATTTCATTTAAAAAAAAAGATTGATAATTTTTTTCAGTACAACAAGGTTAGCAGCATCCCTCTGCTGACTTAATTAATTATCAACCGTATTATGTATTTAATTTACTTTAAAAAAACTCAATAAAAAGCAACTTATTAGATATTTAAAAAAATTTATTCATGTTTAAATAAAGTTAAAAAAATAATTATTGCTCGTTGAGCAATGGCATTGCTAAGAACATGGAATAAAATTTTAATATATCAAAGAAAGTTAAAAGATATTAACTATAAACTTAATTATTAATTATAAATTACACATAATTTGCATTCATAATAACACTGACACATCCAAAGGCTGCAACCTATGACTACAGTGTGGTGGAAATGTTAACAAAATCAAAGAGTTTTCTTTTGCAAATCTTATTGTTTCAAAAAAAATGTGTCTTTCATGGTTGTGCAATAATAAAAGCACTGGATGCCCCACAGATGGCTTAGCATAGAAAACAAAGTGCTTCATTGCAACTAAAAAGTTTTCACTTGTCATCCAACCACGTTTGTTACACAACCCTAAGCTTCCAATTGGTACTCTATTTATCATAAAATCTTTGTAGTTTACTCTTGGAAATATAAATACAGGTGGAACTGTATTCCCAGTAGCATTCACAAAAGTCAACATTGTCACCAATGACCCTCTTTCTTCTGAAACAGCTTGACAAACCCACTTAGTTCGACGAGTTGAAATAATCTTTGTAGGATCTGTTACTGACAACAACCCTGTCTAAGGGTTGTTATTAGTAGAAGATCCTCCAAAGGATCTGTAACTGTTCATAACCCTGTCTCATCTGCATTAAAAATACATTCAGGTTTAAATTTATATTTTAATTGAATTTCTAACAAGTTATCAAAAAACATGGACACAGTATGTTCATTAAAGGCAGTTGCACGAGCAAGACAAATTTTTTCTGGCTTACGTAGTGATAATTTTGAATGTTGTATCAAAAAACCGTCAATCCATTGCTTTCCTGCCATTTTATTTAGGTGCTATTACTCAGGAATATTTTTGGAATTCAACGCAACACTATACGTGTAAGCTAACTACCTAGTTTTTAATTTAGTTAAACCGTAGCACATGTTTGAAGACATATGCAAATAATCTACAATAGCAGTTTCATCAGAAGCATGAAAATTTTTTCTATTTTCAATATTTGTGATATGTTTATAGTTTTCAGGCAGATTTTGACATCTTGCCACATTAACAGCCCTACCTACTGCAGATTTTGATAAACTATATTTGCTAGCTGCATCTTGAATAGACATACCCTTAAGTACACCTTTAAGTGCATCTTCAACTTCAAAGAATTTTTTTGTATTACTTTTGTGTTTGGTTTCATCTAAAATAAGATTTACATATTTACGAATATCAAAAGTATGCAAATCTCATATAAAATAATATGAGATTTGAAAATATATACTTAAATAAATAATTAAATATATATATATATTCATATATATATATATATATATATATATATATATATATATATATATATATATATATAAATATATATATATATATATATATATATATATATATATAAATATATATATATTAATAAAAAAACATTAAACAATACGAATTCTCTTAATACAAATATTTAATTTTTAAATACTATTAAATACTTTTTAAAACTTAATTGTAACATAACATACAATTTTATACACGATGTTTACACTTAAATCAAAAAAAAAAAAAAAAAAAAAGAATATATATATATGTATGTATATATATATATATATATATATATATATATATATATATATATATATATATATATATATATATATATATATATATATATATATATATATATATGTATATATAAACTAGTAGTGTGTGTTTACGCTTTAAATATATGTTGTCAATACATGTGTAGTGTCACAACAGTTCGTTTAACAACTATTATATGTTAACGAACCATTAAAAAATCCTCAATATCTTGAATATTTGTCAAAACTTTTAAAATAAATTTTTTATTATTTTTCTTTATATTCAATTAATTTTATAAAATAGATTTTCTTAAATAAAGATTTCTTGAATTCATGGAAATATTTAAAATAAATCTTCTTAAATAAAGATATCTTAAATTCATGAACTCGAGTTTAGAGAATATAAAAGAACATATTTTACTTGAAATCTTATTTTAAATTTTCACTACGATTGAATTTTAATATAATTTTAAAAATACCATCGGTCACATTTGTTTAAAACAGCAGCATTATTACTGAAATAAACGTTAAATAAATTAAAATATACGAGTGACCACAACTAGATTGCCGAAATAACTTATTTACTACACAAACTGTCATTTTTTTGTACTAGTCCCATTCAATAATCATTATCTTGTCCCATTCAATAAGCTTTACACTTCATCCACAAATGGTTGGCCAGACAAAAAACAGCTTATCCTAAACGTGAATGGGTTTAAAATATTAAAACTAGAGGCAACTGGGTATTAAAAAAGGAGTTTTATTTTCCATAACTTCCGAAATCGCTGCAAAATCGGAAAAACAAAGTTAGTTTTTAAAATTACTTTTTTCTCTTCAAAACACATTAGCATCCAATACTATTATGTTTAGACCATAATAAGAATAATGACTCGATCTGTTAAATTGTTGTATTTAACACTTCTTACCACAGGAGTTTGCATATGTAACCACTGATGCTTCTATGCAAATTTGATTTTGTCCCATTCAACAATCGTTCCTATTCATTAAGGTCCTCCCCTACTAATTAGGAAAGTAAATTTTAACTATAACTTAAAATAAAATTTTCTATTTATAAGTTTAAGTAATTAATTTGGCTAAACAAAGAAAAAACGGTAATGATGACGCCCATTTTTTAAACGCCATTTTTTGTCAGTTGGTGTTATTGTTTATACAAAAGATTTAATTCATGTCTTTAACAAAAAACTGTATTGCAAAACCTAATACAACTTAACGTATATTGTTAAATTTTACTTTTGCTGCCGTGGCGCAGTGGTTATAAAAGTACCTCAGAAGCAAACGGTTTGAGGTTCTATGTCAGCTCAATAATCCGAATTGACGGAATTGGTAGGAAAGAAAATCGCTATCTGTCATATTTAGGCTTTCCTAATACCCGTGGATCTATTTAAGCATTGTAATTTTTTCTTTTTATATCATCATTAAAAAGAAAATAAATCAATGCTTAAAACATGTTATATAAATAAAATCTACATACCAGGGCTGAAAGAAGACAATATTTGCCTAATCACTAGGCCTCGACGTGCTTTTATCAGCAAGCGTGTACAACAATTAAAAGGTAAACATGCAATTACTCGGGGTAGTTAAGTCAATTTACAAATTATTTGAATTCTTTTATTTGAATTTATAATGATTTTATAAGCGTATTATGTTCAAACAAAAGCTTTAGATGTTATATTTAATTTTTAATTCAGGTATTATTTTAATACTTGAAGAAACTTTTCTCTTTTTTATATAACTTTAAAAACCTTTTTACTACCCCTAAAAAAAAAGAGCTTATAATTAAAACAAAGCGCTAATAAACGATTAGAACAGATCATATTATTAAACTATGATGTTTGTTTTACCTAAAAAAACGTATTTATTTGAAATTCTAGTCAAATTTGGACAAGCAGGTGGGTTTTTAAGAAGATTAAAAAAAAAATCTTCGGTCCGGGTTTTTTTGATATCGCAAAATTTATCATTTCAATTTTTTTCGTCTATTCCTAAATCACAGACCTGATAATTAAACGGAAATATATCGTAGTCAACAATATATCATACAGACGCTATAATATTTTAAAATTGCCTTAACTTCACCGAGTACTTTCTACAATTTAAAAATCATATACAATTGCTTACAAGTCTGTTAAGATCAGTTACAAATCTATAATCAAAACAAATCGAAAAATAAAATAAAAAATAATCACACCTAAAAAAACTAAAGATACGAAAATTTAACGAAAATTTAAATTTGTAAGTAAATAATTAAATCGTGAAAAAAATCATGTAATTTATTAAAAATGTTACATACAACGTGAACTCTTTTCAATTAAAAAAAAAAAAATTGAGCAATTCGTAGTCACTAAGTTGTTTATTTTTTTTTCGAAAAAATATTAATTTATGCCAAACCTTAAAATTTATATTTAAGGTTTTTATCGACGTTCAGGGAAAGACTATTTTCGTCAACGTTCCAAATTTGTAAAGTACTGAATTTGTATATAACTTATCATAACTTTACCATAACTTCACCTATCTTATCAAAAAACACTTGTACATTTGTAACGTTAAATAATGTTGCCCTACCAAGGCTAGTTGCTTCAGGTTTCCTTATAGAAAATTGGGGATTTCTTTTTACTAGTCGTCCACTCTTTACCAGCCATTTTATTTACTGTCCAAGATTCTGGTATTTTGATTTTGAATTGAAGAGCACACTCATAGGCAAAAGAACGAACATTTTTAGGAGTATTGCCATAAAATATAGATGCCATTTACAATAAATAATTTTTCAAGGCGCATTATTGCTATTGTGAAAAAATTAATCAAGGTTTGAAATAACCCATGGATGGATAACCACCAGAGTTAAGTTTTAAAATGTATCTTTTTAATGTCGTTCTCTTGATGTCGAATTCTAGAGCAGTTGCAATAACAGTTTTTTCTCCTCCAAAACAGAACTTGCTGCTTCACTAACCTGCTGGCTTGTAAAAGCATCATGTGAAGTTTTTGTTTTATAACTACGCATTCTATAGGTACCAATAAATACCTTTTATCCGTTAGATGTTTTGCCATGTGATGAGTACTTTTGAGATATTTTAGTTGCCCAACATGCCCCTATGCTCAACTAGCCTCGCTTGACCCAAGTTTTTGAATTCAAGTTGTTGAAAAATACCTACAGTTTTGGGCAAAAGTAAACCTATTCATTTTAGACTTTCCATCATCTTACCTGGATTTAGTGCAATGAGTCATTTTTTAACAAAACAAAAAACAACAACTTAATATTGCAGAAAATGGAGACCTAAGGCTTTTCTATCCAGGTACTTTTAAAAACCCAGTAAATATAACCCAGCTCTCCAGTAAATATCAGTGGGCTGTAGATTTACTCTATCAAGTCTACACATATTATGCACTTAAGTTGAAGTGTTTATCATAGACACCTATTGTAGTAAAAAAAAGTAAAAAGAAGACCCACTAAGAATATCAAATAATCAAGATAACTTACAGATTGTTTAATTCCGGTATTAAAGAAGTCCCTGGATAGAAGTAACCTTAGGTCTCGACTTTGTACATTAATAATACTTTGATAATAAAAAAACAGTGGCAGCGTTTGGCGTCGGCGACTGCCAACGGCCGCGCGTTTGAAGGGGCCTCGCAAAAGTATACTAAAAAAGTAAATATTGCATCTTAGTTATAACTGATGATATTTTTAGATATCTTATTTTGCTTTACTGAACGAAAATATGTTTATATGACGGTTTTATTGTCGGTATTATATTACTTCAACTTTAAATAAATATCATTTTCTAAGTGGCAATCTTATTCCAACTCTTTCTGATAACATAAACGCATTTTTAACCCTACTATTATGATGGGGTCCAAACGGACCCCACGAGTAGTTTATTTTTGCATTATATATTTATGTAACTAGTATTTTTTTTCAAAATTTTATGTATCTGTTAAATATCACAAAGTGTTCAAAGACCAAAAAAATATTTTTTTAAAATTGCTTCCTTTTTTTAGATATTTTCAAAATATACATCAATGATGTTGGGGTCCATATGGACCCCAACATAGTTTTCTTATAAACTTAATTGTTTTTCATAACTTATGCTTTTAAAAACTGTTTTTATTTTTTTTATTTGTGACTCAACCTTTTTCTTTGATATTTTTAGATAAATTAGATAAATTTAGATTTCATAAAAAATATTTAATATTATTGCTGAAAATAAAAAAAGAGTTTGTATTAGATACACTGCTGAACAGGCTCAGGATTTATTGTTTGCATCGCTTGATAGAGATCCATCAAGTGAAGAAGAGCTAACATCTGACGATGATGATGAGGAAGAAGCTGAGCTGTCTGTTGTTGAAGTAACAACAGACAGCTCAGAATATACTGAGTCATCAGATGATGCTGATTTTCAAGTAGATACTCCTGCAATTTCAAAAGCAGAGAATAGGTCAACACCAGTATTAGGAGCTAGAAGATGTAGAACTCGTGGCGGAGTTATAGGCACCAACAGCATTTATGGCTTAAATAGTCAAAGGAGAATAAGTTATGCAAATCAGGTGTTAAATAGAGGAAATATACATAATGATAGAGCTGAGGAAATAAGCCCAGGTAAAACTAATGGAATAATTGAAACTGAAGTGGAAGTTAGCAGTACAACAAATGTTTATAAGTGCCGAAAAAGTAATGAAATATGGCAAAAACAAAGACTAAACAATTCTAAAAAATTTGCAGCACAAAATGTCATGAAATTAAAACCAGGATTAACACCATATGCAATACGTATGACAAATTCAATAAATGATGCTTTTCAACTTTTTTTACCCCAAAGATCTTCAAGATAGTTCTAACTAATTCAAACAAAGAAGGTGAAATTGTTTTTAAAGATAAGTGGGCACCAATATCTGAGGATGAACTAAATGGGTTTCTTGGACTTTTATTTTTAGCAGGTGTTTACCGATCAGCAGGTGAAGCTACAGAGGAGCTATGGGACATAAGTGATGGCCGGCATATTTTTCGTTCGGTAATGAGTCGTGAGCGTTTTCATGCTATTTCAAGAGTTTTAAGATTTGACGACAAAGCAGCTCGATTATTAAAACGCAACAATGACAAATTTGCACCTATTCGTGAGGTTTTTGACGTTTGGGTACAAAC
>NC_088927.1:10487500-10577500 GCF_038396675.1 Hydra vulgaris
AACAGTTTATCGAAGTGAGTTTTATCAAAGTGTTTTATCAAAGAACATCAATACAAGAAGTGAAATTCAACAAGTGTTTCATTACATCAATACAGTCCACATCCAGAAAGACATTGTGTTCCACTGAGCGTTATTGTATCATCACAAGGTAAATGTAACATGGTAAGCCTTGAAAAACGCGATGATCTATTTTTATTATTTTTATGACTTCAAGTGCAAAAATGGCTCCCGACAGCCGTGGATTGGAACTAAGAAAAAAAATTATTACCGATTGCGTAAGTGGAGTGTCACAAAAAAGTATTTGTGATAAATATCGCGTGAAAAATGGACCGTATCAAGACTATGTTCGAAATATCGTTCTACGGGGAAGTTGGTAGCAGATAGCAAAGGTGGAAGACCGCGTTCCATCACTTTTAGAGAGGATTCTATAATCATCAGATCCGTCAAGAAGGATCCTTGGATATCATTAGTTGAGATACAAAAGCAAATAGACCTGCCTGTTTTGGCCCGAACAATCAGACGACGTGCTGATGAAGCCGGATTGTTTTCTCGACGCCCTGCAAATAAACCGCTAATTTCACAAAAAACTCAGAATGAAAGACTCCTGTTTGCTACATCTCATATTACATGGAAGTGCAGAAATGGCGAAATGTCCTGTTCAGTGGTGAATTGAAGTTCACTATTTTTGCGAGCGATAACATTTGCCGTGTACGTCGACCGGCCGGAAAACGCCTCGATTTACGTTACTGCCATAAAACCGTGAAGCATGGTGGAGGCAATGTAATGGGCTAGGGGTGTTTTTCTGCTAATGGTCTAGGTCCAACACATCGAAACAATGGATTGATGGACCGTTTCATGTTTAAAAATATCCTAAAAGATGTTATGTTACCTCATGCTGAATGGAATATGCCATTAAACGGGTTTTTCAGCAAGACAACGATCCGAAATACACTGCAAAATTAATCAAGCACTGGTTTTAAGACAACCACCTATCGGTGATGGATTGGCCGCCTCAATCTTCGGATCTCAACCCTGTCCAGAACCTGTGGGAGATCGTCAATCGCAGAATTAATTGTGAAGGTGTTCGTAATAACGATCAATTGTTTGAACAAATCCAAAAGGCCTAGTAAGCAATTCCACAAAGTTTCATTGATCACCTGATCGAGTTTATGCCTCGAAAATGCAAGGCTGTGATCGACAACAAAGAGTTCGCCACGAAATATTGATAGCGAAATACAGCTTGGTCAACATTTTGTCGAGTTGCACTTGTTTTGGCCAGATCGAAGTCAACTTTTTTAAATACTTTTGATTTATTTATTAATTTTCGTGTACAAATAATGAACCTTTTGATGAATAAAACTTGAAGAACTTTGTCTCTAATCAGTTACAAAGTTATTTCTCTAAACTGAATAAATGCAGCACTTTTATGTAAAGAAACTAAATTAGCATTATTTGGTTGCACTTGTTTTGTCCTATTCTGTATATATATATATATATATATATATATATATATATATATATATATATATATATATATATATATATATATATATATATAGATAGATCCAGAAACTCATTACCTGATGTGTATTTGGAATATCGAATTCTGAAAAGCGTCGCTGTCTTCTTTTTGATGAAATTTATGTTAAACCAAGTATACGTTCAAAATCATCAGTATGTTTCCCTGGAATATTTCAGACAATCGATTTGAGGAAGAATTGGGATTATATTGGTTTTTAAATTTTCTTTATAGCTTATTTATGTTTTTATAACCATTATTAAAGTAATTTTATAAAAATATTCAACAAAATTCTAACTTTTCTACAATTAAGATGACTTGTTTTGTATGGACCTATGTATATACATTCTTTCTAAAGACAATTTATGTATATACATTCTTTCTAGAGACAATTTAAATAAAAAAGTCCAATTAATTCAAATTGTTAATTTTTTTTGTTAGACGACTTTGTGGTGGCAATTACAATATTTCAATGGAGAAAGTTTAAAATAGCTTGCGTTTACAACATTCAAAATTGTTTAGTAAATTCGATGTTATTGATTTGTCTATATCTCTGTGCTTCATTGCTCAATCTGATTGTTGTCACTTTAAATTGATTAAAGATTATATTTGTTATTTTTATATGTTTCTCGCATCGATAGATGCCATATCAAACAAAAAAAATGCTACTCTATCATCGTTTTGTATCGAACATAAGTTAGCTTTATTTATTTCTATTTCCAATACCATTGATACAAAAACATCTGAATTTATAGATTTGGTTTACCTTGGTTGACTATGTCATCCTACTGAACATATACTTCAGTATGTTAGACAAGCTTATTCACTATTTATTTTAGTACCTATTGCAGAGCTGCTGTTTCAGTGTGTAAAGTATGTTTCGAAGCTATTTTTCGATTTGTTCACAGCTCTATCTTTTGATTTATAAAAATTGTCCATTACCCAATTTTCTCCACCATTTCATATTGCTTCTTCAAGGGTTTAACAAAAGTGTATGGCTCAGACAATGTTTTTTTAAATAATAATGCAAAATATCAAATCTACAGTAGAATAAAACGAATAAAGTTGAAATAAAAACTCGTTTACAACACATTATTAGTATCTTACAACACATAATTATAGAGAAGTTAAAATTTTTTTTTTTTATTTTTTTTTTTTTTAGTTTAAGTTTACCATGTTAGTCGTGTTACATAATTCATAAGCCGTAATACATAAATATAAGTCGTAATACAAATACGTAAATAATACAATTTAGCGTACTATTAATATAAAGCTAGGTTTCCAAATCATAAGGATCTTATCATCGTAACCTTAAAAAGTGATATTTATAATGTATATGTATAAAATAATATATATATATATATATATATATATATATATATATATATATTTATATATACACATATACATATACATATATATATGTATATAAATATATATATATATATATACATATATATATATACATATATATATATATATATATATATATATATATATATATATATATATATATATATATATATATAAATATATATATATATATATATATATATATATACATACATACTTATACACATATATATGTATATATATATATATATATATATATATATATATATATATATATATATATATGTATATATATATATATATATATACATACATACATATGCATATATATATATATATATATATACATACATAAATACATACATAAGATTTAACGAATTTACATTATGAAAATATATTACACATTTTAATATATAATAAGCTAAAGATTTAATATATACGTTTTACATTTCATTTTTAGAAGAATTTTAGAATGTTGTCCATAAAGAGAATTAATTTTTTTAACTTAAATTTAAAAACAGAAAGAGTAATAGAAGGATTAAAGTTAGGTAATGCTATTTTATTCCAAAGATGGGATGCACAAGATGAAATACAAATTTGATTGAACTTAGTTCTACAAAAAGGTTCACTTAAAGTAATAAAATTTTTTAATGTGTACTTTTTTATTGGTTTTAAAGAAAAAAGGTCCTTAAAAACAAATAAAGATAAACCGTTTTTCCAAATAAAAGTAAAACATAAGACATTAAGTACGTTCAGTTTATAAACATCTAAAACCTTTATATAATCAAAAAGTTATTTTGAATGTAAAAAGCGATCCGCATAATTAACTACGCGAATTGTATGTTTCTGACGGCGATAAAGATGTTGTAATTTACTTTTATCCGTACTTTCCAAGGCGATGATTGCATAAATTATATAATTGTGTTTAAATGAATAATAGAGTTGGGTTAGGTTTTTTTTGTTTAGATGATTTCGGGCTTTGTATAAAATGCCAATATTTTTAGAAATTTTTGTGCTTATATGATCAATATGTATTCTCCAAGTAATATTCTCATCAAGATAAACACCTAAGAATTTTATAACATTATCTCTTTTTATTATCGTTTCATCAATATAAATTTAAGGCATATTACTTGGTAAAAAACGTTTTTTTGCGCAGGAGTTTTGTTAATATTTAAATTTTGTTTTGTTAATATTTAAAGTTTATTTATTAGCTTTGAACAAATAAGAAATGAGATTGAAAAAATGAGTTCTTTGTTTGTAGTTTAAAAGAGTTCATAAACATCAGTATGGGATAAGAAAAGATGAGTATCATCAGTGAGCATTATACTTTTAAATTTGGAAGCATTGCTTAAGTCGTTTACATAAATTAAAAATAGTAGTGGTCCGAGAATAGAACCTTTTGGAACACCACAGGTTATGCTCAGGGGTTCATTATGCTGACCATCATTAATATACACAAGTTGTTTTCGATTTGTTAAATAGCTTTTAAACCATTTTATAACTTTATTGTTTAAACCATAATGTGTAATTTTTTTGATTAAAATTCGGTGATTGACCGTATCAAAAGCTTTTGATAAGTCAATAAAAACACCTAGTGTATATTGAGATCTTTAAAAAGATTCAGAGATGTTATGATAAATTGAATAATGGCATGTTCTGTTAAACTTCCTTTTCTGAAACCATACTGATTGTCATGAAATAAGGTGTTGTAATTAAAATAATTGTATACTCTGTTGAAGATAATTCTTTCTAAAATTTTAGAAAATATAGAAAGAACAGAGATAGGACGATAGTTACTGATATTGGATCTGTCGCCTTCTTAATGGATAGGGGTAAGCCTGGCAAGTTTTGAACGTTCAGGAAAAAGACCTTGATGATTTGATGCTCTGAAAATTTTAAAAAGAACATTTTTTAATTGTTCGTAGCAATCTATAACTATGTTCTCGTTTATTTCATCTGTACCAGGTGCTTTATTTTTTTTTAAGGATTTTAAAGCTTTCTTAAACTCATCAAATGATAGTTCGGCAGATAATTCTTCAGAGCAAATATCTTTATCAAAGGTTTAGGTATTTGGTATATTTCTTGATAGAGTTGATCCAACTTCAGTGAAATATCTATTGAATTCATGAGCTATTATTTGTGCTTTATACAAGCTATTGTTATCGACTTTAAGCATTTGTGGCAAAGAGCTTGAGCATGTTTTTTGTTTTCCAGTAATTTCTTTTAATACTGTCTAAGTGCTTTTTGAGTCAATTTTAACTTTATTAATTAGTTTTGAATAGTAAGTTTTTTTTAAATTTTTCGAATTTTACGAAAAGATTTTTGTAACTTTTGTAAATTTTTTCACTAGCTGGGGTTTTTGTTTTTAGATATTTAATGTGTAGCTTTTGTTTTGTTTTGGATATTTTTTTGAATCCTTTGATAATCTAGGGATTATTAAAGTGATTTGTTTTTAATGTAACTGTAACAATTGGGAAATTAGATTCGTAAATAGAGGTGAATGTTTCAAAGAACTTTTCATAAAGGTTGTTTACGATTTCATTAGAATTTAAGTGTTGAACAAGTCTGTGATAATAATATTAACCAGCAAAGTTGCTGAATTTTTTGTTACTGTAGTTGGACGATTTATTAAAGGAATTGCTCCAGATTCAAAAATTGCATCATAAAAATATTTAACTTTGTTATCGTCATTGTAGTCAAAACAATTCATATTGTATTATAGTTATTGTATTAAAAATAAAATAATGACGTAAATCGTAATATTGTAATAAGAAATGCATAATATTGTAAAAAGGGATCCAAAAGTTCCAATTTTTACGATAGAGTGCTTATCATGGTGTTAACTTGTTTTGCTAATTAAAGTTGAGCATTTTTGTTGTGGTAATAAAAAAGATTACAATACAAAGTTTATGAGCTCCTCGTACTATTATCCAGATTAACATTGGTGGGTTCAATTTAAAATAGAAATTATTTATTTGTTAATGGAATTGTGCGTTTATGAGTTATTCATATCCGCGGGTTATTATGAAAATCAACCAAAAGTTGAGTAGACTTTAAAAACAGGGTAGCAACAAACGGGACATGGTCCACCAGGCTTTCTAATTGCTAATGAAATGCAATTATAATGAAAAATGTGGTTACATATGGTTTGAGCAATGTCGTTATGAAGCACATCTTTCGAACACAGAAGGCATTTGTTTGTTTTTAACTGTTCTTTTTCACAATCTTTTGCAAGATTCTTCATTATTTTTTTCATTCGATCATTTGCAGCTGTATTTCGGTATGATGAAAACCATTTTTCAAGTAAACGAAGAATAATGTCAAACCATCGTATTTGTGTTGGAGGAACTAGATCTGTGCAACTCGCAATAAACGACTTGAGTGTGTCTAAACACTGTTGTCTTAGATTTCTAAATAAAATAAAAACATATATAATAAATTCAAAATAATATAACCTTGAAGGAATCAAAAAAATAATTTATTATTATATGTATATACAATAATTTTTCATAAAATAATTAATATAATGATTGCTTTTTTATAAATTTTGATTTAAAGTGATTGAGTTTTTATAATGGTTTTTCAAAATTTTGAATTAGAATGATCGATTTTTTAAAACGGTTTTTTAAAATTTTAAATTAAAATGAATCATTTATTATAAATTGATGCAGTAATGGTTTAGTGGTAAAACGCTTGCTTTATAAGCGAGAGGTTCGGAGTTCGATCCCTTCCTCGTCACTAGTAGTACGGCGCTCAAGTTGTTTCTGCGCGCAGCAACCTTGTTCACCAAGGTTCGTGTTTCTGAGTTATTGAGTTGGGAGAGGGTTATAACCATTATTACGTAGCCTCCTCGTTTGCAGTGGGTTTCTCGGCCTTGAGGAGGTAAATAGCAAAAAAAAAATAAAAATAAAAATAATCCGTAAAAAACAAGGTCGTGTTTGTTAAAACAAAATGAAGAAATTGGTTAAAACTTATTGATTTTTACATGCATGATTGTGTTAATGGATTCAGAGCTCAAAAAATCTAAGTAGTTTTCACTTTTCTACATCAATCTGTTAAAAGTAATTCGAGTAAAAAGAAATAAAGAAATGATGCTATCACAAAATTTTTACATGCTTTAGTTTAATGAAAAGACTTTTAAACCAAATTTTGGGCAATATATGAATATATCAAATGTCTTTATCTGGTTCGATATATTAACTGTATTAAGCAGATTATAGATTCTTTTATTATCTCATTAAGGTTATTCTTTATATGAAGCTGAAACATGAAATGTTGTAGCAGAGCGCCAACATGTTTCTTTTTAGTGAAAAACCATACAAACAAACAATTTCATGTATTCAATGTTTTTTTTTATTTGGAGTTTTGTCATGCTAAGTATGTCATATTTTGTCTGCATACATTTTATAGCCAATTATCAGTGGACCTATATATGCATTTTTAATGGTCCATCGGCCACCCTCCAAAATTGACTAGCCGATGAGACTAGCCGCTATTATTATGTCGGAAAACAATTAGCTTTCAAAATCATATAAATGGTAAACAATTATTTCAAAATAAAGAGAATATAGTATTTTCATAAGGTATTATTTTTCCATAAGGTAAGTAAACTAAAAAATCCTTTTCTTAGTTTACCAATTTCTATAGTTAATACCAACTTTATAAAAAAAAAAAAACTGTGTTAAAAGAGTAAAACTGGATGAAAGACTGCTTTGATATTCACAGATTCATAGATTGATAGCATTGAAACTAAACTCTTATAATATATTGTAAGGATGCTTAAAGCTAAAATTTTTCTAAATATAACTTCTCTAAAAAGATTATATTTACAAACTAAAGAAACTCTGCAAAAAAAATGCGGAATTGAGTTTGAAATTAAAAGAAATGTTTTTAGCAAACCACTTTTATATGTGCTGAGTGCTTTAAATATGAATAAATTCAAGTTTCACCACGTGTTTTGTTTTTTTTTTGTTAAAAAAAATTAGATCTTTTTTCCAAAAGTTTTTAATCTTAGTTTAATGAAATTACCAATAAGTACTAAAAAAACTTTTCTGTAAACAACTTTCTGATAGTCATTCGAAAAGGTAATTTAAAACTTCCTTAAAGGAAAAAAATACAACCTTATCTCTAGAAAATATTTCCAGATATTACCAACAAAAAGAAGACTAGATTAGATTTAAAACTAAATCAAAACGAAAATTATTTTATTTGGATCTCAATATAAAGGGGAAGTGGAGGCATTGTCGCCCCCTTAACTTTCCAATATTATTATTTGAAAATAAACACGGTACACTTTTCGTGGTACCTTTTCATTACAATTGTCACAGCTCAGATTTTGTTAGACGTTTGCAAACTGTGTAGGCATTCTTTTTATTTACAGTCTGAGTTTTCTTATTTGATTTATACATATAAATGAATATATATATATATATATATATATATATATATATATATATATATATATATATATATATATATATATATATACATATATATATGCATATATATATATATATAAATATATGTATATATATATATATATATATATATATATTATATATATATATATATATATATATATATATATAAATAAATATATATATATATATATATATATATATATATATATATATATATATATATATATATAGATATATATATATAAATATATATATATATATATATAAATATATATATATATATAAATATATATATATATATATATATATATATGTATATATATATGTATATATATATATATATATATATATAAATATATATATATATATATATATATATATATATATATATATATATATATATATATATATATATATATATAAGGTTGTATAGAATACCTTTTGCAAATCTAAACAAATAAACTTTGTAAAACTTTATCCAACCATATGTGAATTAAATCGCTTGCGCCTAAGCTTTAATTTTTTTTGTCAAGAAGCCGTTATGGAAAAACAAATATACAATGAAGGTGTCAACGTACTTAAAAACATGTTGAAATGGTGATCTAAAGCACTTTAATGGTTTGCTTTTGAAACGATAATAAAATATGTATGAGTATCTTTACTCTAAGCATAGTTATCGTTTTAAAAAGTTTTATAGGAGGCATGGAAAAAGTGTTTCGATGTTTTTTTGTGACGGTGGCAACGTCTTGTTTCATTAATAAGCTTTTTGTTTAGACCTAGTTAGAGTTCGTTTTTATAAAAAACATTACTTAAAGTATTCAATTTCGCCTTTTAAGCAAACTTAGAAGTAAGCGATATTTAAAAGAACGGGGCTGAAACTTTTTTCGACGCTTCACAGCATGACTATATATCGTACACTCAGATCAAAGGTGCTTCAAATTAAAAAGTATCAAACTGAGAAAAACAGGGTTGATGTTTTAAGATTTTGATATTTTTTCTGACTAAGAGTGCCATTTGTATCTGTCATTTTGTAAACATTCGTTTTAGGCTTGTGGTATTTTGTCATCATGTACAACACATAACATCGAATCAAATGACATTCATAACTTAATATCCATTATTTTTAACTTGTGGCGCCATTGATATGGGTGTACGATATAAACGTCGGAAGATTCTCACTTTTAAAGTATGTTTTAGAATAATACACTTTAAAAATATGTTATAGTATAATAAATAAAAATTTTTAATAAATGTTTTTGATAAAAGAATTCTTAAATAATTCTAAAATAAAATGAATGAAGTTATTATATGTCGCCTTGAACTTTTTTTTCTCTCTTTTACGTTGATTTGCCTATATATATTGGCAATGTATATATATATATATATATATGTACATATTGGCAATATATATATATATATATATATATATATATATATATATATATATATATATATATATATATATATATATATATATATAAATATATATATATGTATATATATAGATATATATATATATATATATACATATATATATATATATATATATATAAATATATATAGATATATATAGATATATATATATATATATATATAATATATATATATATATATATATATATATGTATATATATATATATATATATATATATATATATATAAATATATATATGTATATATATAGATATATATATATATATATATATATATATATAAATATATATAGATATATATAGATATATATATATATATATATATATATATATATATATATATATATATATATATATATATATGTATATATATATATATATATATATATATATATATATATATATATATATATATATATATGTATATATATATATATATATATATATATATATATACATATTTACAAATAGTGGGGTGAAGAAATATAACTTCACTTTTATAGATACCTTAAAACTATTTTTCAAAGTTTGTTAATTAAGTTCCATTTGTTGATCAATTTTTGTAATAAACAAAATAATTTATCTATTTAATCAAAACTTAATTAACTCAAATTATAAAACCGTGTACAACCGTGGTGAACAATTATAACCTCGCTATCTAAATTGCATCAAAAGCCAACAAAAAATAGTAATAAAGTCCTGTTTTCAAATTAAATTCATTACATTTTAAAATTGTAAAATACATTCTGAGAAATGCCATGAAAAATTACATTTTCCTACAGATCGTAGCGTTTATCAAGCAGGGCAAATGCTTGCAAACTGAGACTTTCACGACCTTAGAATAATAGTTTCTTAAATGACCCAACACAATTTTGCACGAAAAACCGAACTGGTAGAAAACCAATATTCACAGCTCCCAATTAGTAACGAATTGTGCATGCTGCTGGTAATCATAAAATATCCGCGAGATAAATAGGCGCTGATTTGATATTGAAATGCTCAAGATGGACGGTGATTCGAGAAATTAACAAGTAAGGCGTTTTCAGATATGCAAGAATACGCACACCTCCAGCACAAACTGAAGCGCACCAGCACATTATCTTTAACGGACCAGGTACCAAAGGATTTAATTTGGGCTGCGTTTTGATTTTGGGAAAAACATCGAATGGCTTTTATATTCTAAAGTAAATGCCGAAGAATATAGAAAGTTGTTAAGTGGTCATTTGAATTGTATTTCGCAAAAATTTGGTTGCACCAACTTTATTTTCCAGCAAGATAATGCTTCGATTCATAGAGCAAAGCTAAATATCTCATGGTTTACCAGCTAGAAAAACCAATTATTAGAATGGTCAGCGCTCTCACCTCACTTAAATCCAATCAAAAACGTATGGGGCATCTTAGCAATGCGTGTTTATGTAGAAGGTAAACAATATTTGCATGCCAATGAATTGAAAAAAGGAATTGCACATGTCGGGCAGAACATATTCCTTGCAGATATGTTCTTCTAAACATGTGCAGTTAATAATTGATATTCTAAATGTAGGAATATATATATCTATGTATACATATATATGTATATATATATATATATATATATATATATATATATATATATATATATATATATATATATATATATATATATATATATATAGATATATATATATATGTATATATATATATATAAATATATATATATATATATATATATATATATATATATATATATATATATATATATATATATATATATATATATATATATATATTATCGGACAAAACGAGTACAATCAAATAATGCTAAGTACGTTTCTTTGTCTAAAAGTGCTGCATTTTTTCAGTTTAGAGAAATAACTATGTACCTGTTTAGAGACAAAGTTCTTCAAGTTTTATTCTCCACAAAGTTTATTATTTGTACACCAAAAATTTAAAAATTAATCAAAAGTATTAAAAAAAGTTGATTTCCTTCTGGACAAAACAAGTGCAACTCGACAAAATGTTGACCAACCTGTATATCACTATCAAAATTTTGTGGCAAATTTTTTGTTGTCAATCACAGCCTTGCATCTTCGAGGCATAGAATCGACCGGGTGATCAATAAAACTTTGTGGAATCGCTGCCCAGGCCTTTTGGATTTGTTCAAGCAGTTGATCCTTATTACGGACACCTCTACGATTAATTCTGCGGTTGACGATCTCACACAGGTTCTTGATAGGGTTGAGATCCGGAGATTGAGGCGGCCATTCCATCACCGATAGGTGGTTGTCTTACAACCACTGCTTGACTACTTTTCCAGTGTGTTTCAGATCGTTGTCTTGCTGAAAAACCCATTTTATTGGCATAATCCATTCAGCATGAGGTAGCATTACATATTTCAGGATATTTTTATTCATGAAACAGTCCATTACTCCATCGTTTCGTCGTATTGGACTTAGACCGTTAGCAGAAAAACACCCCTAGCCCATTACATTGCCTCCACCATGCTTCACGGTCTTATGGCAGTAACGTAAATCGAGGTGTTTTTCGGCCGGTCGACGTACACGGCAAATGCCATTGCTCCCAATGATGTTGAACTTCGATTCGTCACTGAACAGGGCAGTTTGCCACTTTTGCACATTCCAGTTAATATGAGATGTAACAAACAGGAGTCTTTTCTTCTGGTTTTGTTGTGAAATCAGCGGTTTCTTTTGCAGGGCGTCGAGAAAACAATCCGGCTTCAACAGCACGTCGTCTGATTGTTCCGTCCGATACAGGCAGCTTTAATTGCTTTTTATCTCAACTGATGATATCCAGGGATCCTTTTTAATGGGTCTGACGATCATAGAATCCTCTCTAGAAGTAATGGAACGCGGTCTTCCACCTTTGTTATCTGCTGCCAACCTTCCCGTAGAACTATATTTCGAACATAGTCTTGATACGGTCAATTTTTCACGCGATATTTATCACAAATACTTTTTTGTGACACTCCACTTACGCAATCGCTAATAATTTTTTTTCTTAGTTCCAATCCAAGATTGTCGGGAGCCATTTTTGCACTTGAAGTCATAAAAATAATAAAAACAAATAATCACGCTTCTCAAAGCTTACCGTGTTACAATTACCTTGTGATGATACAATAATGCTCTGTGGAACACAACGTCTTGGTTGGATGTGGACTGTATTGATGTAATAAAACACTTGTTGTATTTCACTTCTAGTATTGATGTTCTTTGATAAAACACTTTGATAAAACTCAATTCGATAAACTGTCTTGAAAATACTGACTGATTGAATTTCATACATTGACTGAATTACATATCGATTTAAATGTCTCTTATATAGTAAAAAAAAACCTGTGTGAACCTGTTTTACAAGTTTCTAGATGCTTCTTTTCAATGCTTCTAGAAGCTTCTGGATGCGTTTGAATGCGTCTGAATGCTTCTGAATGTTTCTGGATATTTCTGGATGCTACTGGATGCTTCCAGATGCTTCTTCTGGAAACTTCTGGAAGCTTCTGTATGCTTCTGGAAACTTCTCGATACTTCCTTTATTTATTAAAAAACTTCCGTGACGTTGACAAGGACCAGACTTAAGAAAATGAAACAAACCAAAAAAGTAGCACTTGTTTTGTCCGCCGCAAAATAGCACTTTATTTTAATTTATTTATTTATATATATATATATATATATATATATATATATATATATATATATATATATATATATATTTCTGTATTTAAAATATCTGCTTAACGTTTATCCGGCAAAAAAGATCCTTGCTAAAAAAACTTTTTTCAAGACAGTAACAAACTTATAGTAAAACAAGTATGCAAAAGTTAAGGTTTAATCAAGTTGTCTAAAACTTTGATATTAATTTCTTATCGGAAAATTAACAACTACAGTTTTAGCTCAAGCAATAGCTGTGATTCGTATTTGAGCTATAATTGGTTTTTATGAGAAAAAGCTTCTGTATGCATCTTAGAAAATACATTTGGCAGCAAGTTGTTCTTATATCTGTTATTAAATATATTTTTTTGAAATAAGTTAAATTTTGATTGATCTAACACATGCATTTATATCAGCACAGGAAAAGAATTTTCTAATCTCTTTACCTAATTCATTGCTTTGCATGCGTAGTTTTGTAAGCTTTTTAATTTTAGAAAAATAATATTATGTGTGTTGGCCCATATAATATTAGCGTAGCAGAGCTGACTATGAACTAGACTTAAGTAAAGCATTTTGCGCGATTTATTATCAAGAAAAGCGCTTGATTTACATATTAAATTTTTTTGTTTCAATGAGACAGATTTTTTGTTTCAGTGAGACTAAAATGGTTCCTCCGTTATAAAATCTAATCAAATAAAGCTCGCTTTTTCTCGCTTCATTTCAATTTTCTCTTATCTTAATATAATTGCTACAAAAACGTTTAATGTTTAACGTAGTTTCGTTAGTTACTAGGCTTTGAAAGCGCGCGTTTTTAAAATGCACCGGTCATTCGAGAAAGATCTCTGAAGCGAGTTAAAACTTTATTTCTTTTGGAATTTTATTATTAGTTTAGATATATTTCATAACGAATCAAACTAAGATAAATAATCATCGTTAAGATCATATTATAATTGAAGTAAGTATATAAAATAGTTGTATATATATTTTTATTAGATAAAGTAGAAAGGATTTAAATTTTTTAAATCGTTCTTATTTTGTTTGTTTTAGTTTTTCTTTTAGCAGTCTTTTTTTTAAAATTTTGTTTTTGAAAAGGAATATAGGGTTATGGATGTTATTTAAAGTTAATCTAATGCTATTTCCAAAAAATGATTATTACTACCTTGAAATTTCTGTGATGCTATTAACTATTTTTGTTCTTTTTTAGAAAATTTAGAAAAATAAATTAAAATTGTGTTAGTGCCAACACCGACATGGCATGTCACCTGTTATTGCATGTAAAGGTTAATTTTTCTTATGAGGATTACAGTTCTTATGAAAAAAAAGAGAAGGTAAAAAGTATTGTTTGAAAATATATATTTTGTTTATTTTGAATCTTTTTAACTTTTCCCGAGTCATTTTTAAAATTTTTGTTTGCACACGTTTATTGTTTGCATATATGCTTTTTTTTTAAATCAATAAATAATTTATTTCGGAAATAAGATTTTACATTCAAGGGTGTTTACAAATAGTAAATTTAGTAATATAAAGTAAACACCTGATAACGTTAATAATATCCAATTCAAATAAATATAATGCTATTTTTCATAACATATAATATTATGTTATAATAAACTTTAAAACATAAAAATAAAGGTGTTAATAATAACTTTATAACATAAAAATAACGGTGTTAATAACACTGCTACTAATAATAACAATAATAATAACAATAATAATAGTAATAATAACAATAATAATAATAATAATAATAACAATATTAATATTAGTAGAAATAGTTAAAAGTAGTTGATAATAGCAATGTAAATATTTATCAAAATAACTATAAGCAATAGTCATAACAACAAAATATATAATAGATTTTAGAAAAAAAAAAAAAAAATACTAAAGAGAACAAAAATTGATTATAGAAATTATAAACATTAACTATATTTTTTTAATAAAAAGTAGAATAATCTAGTTTTAAAGGTTGAGAATGAATTGAGAGCTTTTTAGTTCATGAGGAAGGTTGTTCCAAGTTTTAATGCTTTGATATTTTATAGGTTTATGCCCGTATTTATGAGAGCAGTGCTTAGAGACAGGCAGGTTTAAATTACCATCGGAACGAAAGTGATAACGAGTGTTGGCACTTTTGGAAAAGAAATCGATGAAAGTTAAATGTAGGTTATTGTGTTGGTGGTTCCAGACAAATTGGCAGTTTGAAATTTGAATGTAGTCACATAGTTTTAATACTTTAGAAGTTAGATAGAGCACATTAGAATTAAATTTAATATTCTGAAAATAAATAATTTTTAAAGCCTTGTTTTGGAGGTGGGATAACTTAATAAGAGCTTGTTGATGGGACTGCCCCATACTTAGCATGCTTACATTAGATGTGAGACGAAAAAAGCATGGCATATGTTCAAAAGTGTTTCAAGATTAACATAATGGCGAACTTTGGCCAACATACCATTAGATCTACTTAGTTACATTGCTAAGTCTTCACAATGGAATAATAAGGAAAGATTTGAATCAATTTTTATACCAAGATATTTAATCGAGTTAACAGGTTCAATTTTTTTGCCACTTAATCTAAAGTTCGTGTGTTTATAGATTTTTGTTTTAATTGATTTAAAGATAATAAGTTTAGTTTTATTAGAGTTTAGAAAAACTTTGTTGGAACAAAGCCACTGAACTAGATTGGCAAGATCATGGCTAATGCGTTTGTTAATATTTTTCAAGGATTTATTAATTAGCATTAAATTAGTGTCATCAGCAAAGTGGTAAACAGTAGCAAACTTAATGGATGCATGAAGATCATTAATATAAAGAAGGAAAAGCAGTGGTCCCTATACTGAACCCTGTGGAGCACCATTGGAACATTTTACAAAAGCAGATTTCGAGTCATTAATAGTAACAAATTGTCTTTTATTGTTTAAGTATGAAGTAAACCATTTAAGGGGTACGCCTCTGATCCCATAATATTCTAATTTTTTTAACAAAACTGAATGATCTACTGTATCAAACGCTTTCTGTAAGTCGACAAATACACCGCATGCAAAATATTTATCATCGATTGCTTTTCTAATCAGTTCAGTCATTTCAATGAGAGCATCAGTTGTGGAGTGATTGGCACGAAATCCATACTGGTGAGTGTAAAAAAACTTAAATGTTTCAAGAAAAGCATAGAGCCTAATAAGCATTGATTTCTTAAATAGTTTACCGATATTAGAAAGCAAGGAGATGGGTCAATAATTTGTGAAATCTAGTGAAGAGCCTTTTTTAAATATTGGAATAACTTTGGCAATTTTAAAAATATCTGGGAAAATACCACTTTTAAATGAGTTTTTTATAACAGTACAGAGAGGCTTTGAAATAACGTGTGGGACTAATTTAAGGAGGAATGTAGGTACGCTATTAGAACCAAGACTTTTTTTAGTTTTGAGCGTGTTTTTAAAGAGACCAGATATTTCATTTTCAGTTACAGGATTAATAAAAAACAATTTAGCATTTGGAATGTTAAGAAAGTCACTAAATACGCGTTTTAGGGGTATGGCTTTGCTAAGTAGTTTGCTGTGTATAGTGCTAAAAAAATTGTTAAATATATTAGATACGGCAGTGTGATCAGTAATAAGGTTTTCGTTCAATTTAAGTTTAAAAGATGTATTGTGTGTAGGAGGACTAATATTAATGATTTCTTTTATTTCCTTCCAGGTGTTTTAACATTATTCAGATTATAATTAAAAGACGTAATAAAGTATGTTTTTTTGCTAAGTTTTAATAAATTGGAAATTTTGTTTCTATAAAATTTAAATTTTGTAAATAATTCATTTTTCTTATAAATAATTTTTGGATTTGTAAACTTTTTATAAAGTGTGTTTTTAACTGAGATATATTTAAGTCTTCCATACGTTATACATGGTTTTGATTTTAGTTTAATTTGTTGGTTGGTTAGAATTTTGTAAGGAACATGTCGGTCCAAGATTTCATAAAATAATTTTAAAATAAAGACTTATTAACATCATCATCTTTTTTAATGGAGAGCTCCCAGTTGACATCAGAAATATCTTCAATAAATAAACTATTATTAAATTTTTTGAAGCATCGTCTGTAAGTTTTTACTTTTTTGGGGTGGTTGGGTATGCCAGGAATGCAAATAAATTGTGCCATGTGATCTGACATTGAAATCGTAAGGTTACCTGAGTGTGGATCAGTTGAATGAAAGTTTGTAAATATGTTATCAATCAGCGTTTTAGATGTAGCAGTTATGCATGATGGTAAAATTATAGAAGGGCTTAGTAAGTAAGAAGTTAAAGAATCAAGATATGTAGAAACAGGGTTAGATTCATTGTGACTTAATATATCCATATTAAAATCACCCATTAGAAAGATCTTTTTTTTTCGTTACTTTTTTCGTTACCTTTCTTAGCCTCAGTAGGACAATGCTCAATATTAAACCCGTTTATTTATATATCAGTTATATTTGTATCTTTTATATATAAATTAGATTCTGTAATTCCTATTGCTAAGGGAAAATTATTAAGAGAGCTGATAAGACTACAGAGTTCGTCAATGTGGAATGGTAGAGGAGCGATGTTAAGATGAATATATAGTTCTGAATTAGGAAGCATAGTTTTATTGAGATCAATAACGTCATAGTATTTCCAATTAACAGAACTGGGAAATTTATTTAGATCTTTAAAGATCTTTTTATGATTACTTGGAGTCTCAAAAGAGTTTAATGAACTAGTAGGTATATTCTTGCATAATAATGTTGACTTAAGCTCCAAGTTGGAAATCGAGCTGAAGGCCATACTTTTAGATAAACAACTTTGACAATAAAAATATGACGAGTCATTTGAAAGAAGATTATGAGAGTACGCATCAATATGTTTTTGATATGTATGTGTATGTGGTAACAAGTGCTTTATAGTTGTTTTATCAATGTGTTTTTATAATGATGTAAAGTGTTTTTTTATTGTTTGTGTATATGTTAATATGTGTTTTATAATTGTTTTAAAAATGTGTTTGAATATGTATATAAGGTATATATTTAACCTTATGTACATATTTAAACACATTTATTGTGTTTATAGTTGGTACATAGATTTATATTATGTTGTTTCCGTGTTTTCAAAGTGATGTGACTTGGTAAACGTGTGGAGGAAGATTTGTCAACTTTGCTAGCCAAGTGATGTACTTATAACAGAGAGTTACACCATAGTGTTTAGTGTCAAACTGTTACTGCTTTAGGTCTATTTTCAAGCCTTTATTATTAATTATTCTAAAACTACATAACAATGTATTTTAAAAACATTTTGCTTAATGTTGTTACTTATATTCTAGTATATATATGAATGTTATCTTACTTAAGTTATATTATATACATGTTATATTAACTCATGGTGTGTAGTGTTGCTGATGATGTTTTTTTATCTCTTGAGTTGGTGGACATTTGGCTTATCTTCATGTTGATGTCAATTGTTAAAAATGAAACTTGTGATGTGTGTTGTTGCTGTGATGTTTTTTTTTTGTTTTTTGAGTTGATGGACATTTGGCTTATTTTCATGTTGGTGTCAATTGTTAAAAATGATAAATAGGTAATTTTATTAAAAACCACTGCTTTTAATTATTCACTAAAGGCCAATACAAATTATTTTACCATATATGCAATTTGTTTCATCTCATTTGATTTTTTGTCTTTAGCGCTATTTACTACATGATTTTTCTATAAATATTTTGGAATCATGATGTTCAAGCATAAATTATTTTGTAAAAGCTAACATGAAATAAAAATATTTAACATCTACTACTCTGGTAAATCACAATAGCTTTTCTCTATAAGGTGCATTGACTTTCATTTTTTGTTTGTAATGTTTTTCTCATTAACTTATTTGTTACATTTTTTATTATAGATTTATCAGATGATGTATTTACACAGTGGGCCTGAGCATGCTCAAAATAAAATTTTTGTACCCAATTTTTTCACATAGTAGGTCTGAAAGGTGTTACTTTTCTCAACTGAAATCTGTTAAAATTAAAATGTTTGAACGGGGGTTTTTGAAAAAAAAGGTATTTTCCTTTTTATGATTTTTTTTTTAAAAAAAACAACAACAACAAAAAAAACAAATTTATATACCTTATATAAAAGTAAACATTCATTTCAAATACAAGGAATGCTTACTTTATATACTTTATACAACATATATATAGTATTTTATTGGTACTATACATTGCAGTAAGAGTATTATTATGATATCATTAAAAATAGTTAATACATATATTACTATAACTGTTCTATACATCATACTGTCTATACCAACATTTATATAAAGTTATGTAATCTAACAAACCAAGTAAACTTTCATCTAGTCTTATGTCATTATTTTTAAACTTATTTATTACTTTTTAATAGAAAACAAACAAAATAATATTTTAAAAAATGAAACCAAAAGAACACAATGATTTCATAAAACTAGTGTGTCTTTTGTGTCTTTCTAAAGGAAAGAAAGGAAGCCCACAATTTAGGCTTATCAAACCAAGAGAGTATTGTAAAATGAGTATAGATTATGAAAGTATCATAAAAATCTTTGCTGGAAAAAATATAATTTTGGAAATAATAATCTGCCTAAAAAATTATGCCCTTCATGCAGAAGAAAACTCATTGGACTAGAGGAAAAAGATCCCAGATACAAACCATTTAGTTTTCTACCATAATACGATAGTAAGTAATATAAAAGTTTAAAAAATTAATGTATTTATTCTCAGATAACTTATACATTACTGAAACCTAGTAAAACACAGTATAGTAGTTAAAAAGATTTATCTTTAGGCTTGAACACAAGAGTTATGAGAGGAGCCAGATGCCAATGCTTTATATGTAAAAAAGGTCGCGAAACTATTAATAGTAAAGAAAATAAGACTCACTTAGTGCCAAGTTTCATGCAAGTTAATAAAGAACTAGAAATAAATTTGGAAAGAGACCACCAGAAAGTCAGGCCGATCTGTATGTTCTGCTTTAAAGAAACAGGAAAAGGTTTGCGTCATCCATGCAATAAAACACAGAGAAAGAAAAATTTGTCCTATTTATTACAGGCTGCTTTACCTAAAACTAAAAGTGTAATAATTTCATAATAATATTAATTATAATTTTATTATTTTTATTATATATATTAATTAAAAAGAAAACAATTTTTAATTTATTTTAATAGAAAACTAAAATATTGTTATATACTTTGTAAAATTTTTTTTAGAAAGAGTTGTATCCTCTACTCTAAAACATATGGCTGGTAAAAGTGACAATAAAATCAAGCTAAAAACTTATGGCCGGAATAAATGTCTGGTTTATTTTAGCAATACTGAAATTAAGAAGCCACACTTTGGTTTAGAAAAATTGAAAATCCTGCAAAATAAAATTCATGTTAGGCAAGAATTTAATATATAGTTTTTATTTTATGATTTATAAACCTATAAATTATATTTAAAGTTATAGCAAATCAAATAACTCAAAAATTATTTTTAGCGACTACAAAATGTTAGAGATTGCTAAGTTTCTTAGGTACAAGACCGGAGATAGAAATTCTGTTGCAAGCAACTACAGAGCTGCAAGAGTTACAGAAAACTCATTACTAGTTCCTTTATTCAGTTCTGAACTTTTAAATGTTTTCACAAAAGATAAAGTTGGAAATTCACATGAGGTAGTCTAATGTTTTATGAATGGTTATACATTGATTATTAATTTTATTGATTTAATCAAACAATAATTTTATAGTTTATTGAACAAGAGGTTCCTGGGGTAATTTGCAATGATGTAGAGAAACTGATATCTATGGTAATGAACCACAGGAAACTACTACCAAATGAGATTGATATTTAAGTGGGAATAGATGGTGGACAAGGCTTTTTAAAGTGTACTGCCTCTATAACATACAAGCCTGATGAAAGAGATCAGGAAACTCCTCAAAAGAGAATAAAATATTCAGAAGGCTATGAAAAAAAAGAATTTAAAGATTCCAGTGTTTTTCAAAACCCTTATTCTAGCAATTGTACCTCACATGGATGAAAGTTATGTAAACTTAAGAATGCTTTTTGAAAAGCTTAATATAGGATCTTTAGACTACTCATTGTCAGAAGATATTAAAGTTCAACTACAAATGGTTGGAAAGCAATGTGCATCTTCTAAACACCCGTGTCCATTCTGCGAAACTGAGATACCTTTGTTGCCTAAAGCTAAGGCAAACACAATCAGTTCTTTGCATCAATGGCACCAAAAATGGTTAGAAAATGGTTCTAAACTTAGTCAGGCCAAAAAATTTCAAAATAGCATTCATCTTCCTCTTGTTACAGGAGATCCTGAGAAAAAAATTGTTGAGATAATAAACATTCCTGGACTACATATTCTACTTGGTATTGTTGACAAAATTTTTTCCGAAATTGAAAAAAATATGTTTAAGAACAAAGAAGATGGTTTTAACTTCATGTCAGCCTATCTTAAGTCCATTAATCTTGGCAGAGTATTGTATCAAGGACAACACAGACTTGAAGGAAATGCTTCGAATATATTTTTAAAAAAAGTTGATATTGTAAATAGATTTTTTTGTACACATGGTCTTGGTATTCATGGGGCCAAATATATAAAGGCGCTAATATCTTTCAAAAAGGTTATAGAAGGATGTTTTGGGAAAACATTGTGTAAAACTTACAAAAATGACATCAAAAAATTCTCAGATGACTACAGAAACTTAGGAGCCAGTGTAATAGTTAAAGTTCATATTGTTGAGCAACATATTGTAGAGTTTATTGACCTTAAAGGGGGCACATTTGGTAAGTGTTTTTTTACAGGGAATATCTATTAGATAATATTGAATATTTAGTTAAATATGGACTATATTTTTGCGAAAACTTTATTTTATATTAAAACAAATTTAAAAAATCTTTAAATTATATTATATAAAAAAATATTTAGGCCTTGGTTATTGGACGGAGCAGGCGTTGGAAGCAGTACACCAGGATTTCAAGCAATTTTGGAACCAAAGAAAAATCGGGCAGTATTATCAAAATTATTCCAAAACATTAAAGAATGCTGTTGCAGCATACAATATTGCGCACTTTTAAAGTATATATTAGAGTTATTTATGTAAATTATTTTTAATAAATACTCAATAAGTCTATTTTGTGTTGTGGATATCGAAGTTTTTTAAATGAATAAACTTAATAAAAACATAAATAAGATGTATAGTTTTTTTTAAATGGTCGATAGCTCTGCAGACTTGATGTAATGTACAAAACATTGTTATATTTCTGTAATATTATGCACAAATATTCACTAATGACATTTCATATTTTGAGATTTTTCATTTATTATCAATATATGAACAATACTGTTATAGAATTACTAGCTTTAATTATAAATTAATGTTTTTTATTATAGATATTTAAATTCTTCTATTATATCTAAACATTTATGAAATATTAAAGACAGTATAGGTAGCAATTCATGTTATTTTTTGTGCATTTTACTGAGAAATTCTTAAAAAAAGGAAAATACTTTTTTTTCAAAAACCCCCGTTCAAACATTTTAATCTTAACAGATTTGAGTTGAGAAAAGTAACACCTTTCAGACCTACTATGTAAAAAAATTGGGCACAAAAATTTTTTTTGAGCATGCTCAGGCCCACTGTGTTTATGTGGTAATAGAAGAACAAAATATTGCAAAGTTTTGTGAATTTTTTAAAAACGTTAACTAATAATTTTTTAAAGAAATAATGTTTAAGTTTGCAAAAAAGGGTTTACGACATTTTTTTTAACTTTGCTTTGTTAGCAGTATGTTTATTATTAGATTTGCAGGTTTTTAATAATTTTTTTATTATTATTTGCTAATCTAATTCTTTTTAAACATCTTCTAACTGATATATATATATATATATATATATATATATATATATATATATATATATATATATATATATATATATATTTTTTTTTTAAAGTCATAAGATTATTGTATAGTTTAATTTAAATGACAGTCTGTTATATATAAAAATTATTTGCGAGTGCTATTTAGAGTAGAAAAAAGGTTATATAGGAAAGATCGCAATCATCAGGATTCGTTTAAGATTTTTTGTTACTGCTTTCAATTAAAAATGAGGTTTAAATGGACGATATTAGGTAAAAAGCATATGTTAGTTTAGAAAATGGAATTGTTAATAGACAAGTTAATCATCGCAGAAACGAAAAAGATAGGCTTAGGCGAGATGAAATTAATAATCGACAAAACGCTAGAAATGCTGCTCCGCAAGCAGCAAATAATTCAAACTCAAATGAGGCGAGCTTGGTTAGGCGAATTTAAAATAATCGTCGCAGAAATAAAAGAAATAGGCTTAGGCGAGTAGAAATTAATTGTCGACAAAATGCTAGAAATGCTGCTAGATACGAAAGAATGCATTGTATTGCAAGAAGTAATACTATTCCAGACAATAATTATTTAGGAAAAATGAATTATATTTGTCAGCATTATGGTGCAAAGAAATTTCCTAAAGAAACACGTTTTTTATGTTGCCATAATGGAAAGGTAGTTGTGTTGCAACCTTCGATGAAGGTTGCAACAAACTAGATTTCCACTAGATTTAGAAGATTTATTTAAAGAAAACTATGCAGAAAGAAATGCCAAACTGAATTTTTTAAAATATATTAGAAATTATAATGCCTGTTTTTCTTTTGCTTTATTTGAAGCTAACGTAGTTAAACCCATGAATAATGGCCTGTTTTGAAACATGTGGTCAAGTTTTTCATCGTATAAGTAATTTAAGACCAAATCAAGATGTTCCGCCGACATATTGTCAATTATACATCTATGATCCACTTGCAGCAGTAAATTTTAGAATGCAACAACGTGGTAATGATCTTTGCTTAAATGATTTAATGTTTCTATTGCAGAGTACTATTAGTGAAGAGAACCCATTTGCTCTTGCATTTAAAAACACGGCTGAAGTGGAAGATGAAGAAATTCGTTGAGCAGCTCTGGAAGGTCATTCAGTGTTGGTTGTAAAAATGTCTTTATTTGAAGGGCAAGATAGACATTGCTGTAATCTCCCTTCAACCTTCAACCTTCCCGCTGTAATCTCGAAAGTCAGAAATTTATTGAATTTTTTGAGAATGTTCGTAATGTTTCGGCAATCATACTTTGTCAAAAAATTGTAAGTTATCATCTTTTGTCAAATTATTTTTACTTTAATCCACAACATTTTTGAAGTAACTAGCTTATAGGATATAAAAAGTCTAAGACATTATTTAACAGTTATAATTGTTAGTTTTTAGTTCCACAGCTTTTTACAGAAATAAAAAAAATTTTGTGATAAAAAAAACTTTAATTATTGTAATAATTAATCAGTGAACCTAAAATTCAACTTTTTCATCACTTTTTTAATCTTTTATATCACTTAGAGGATCTCCGCATTTGAGCTTTGACCTTCTCTGGCTTTTGACTTGGTTTGGAACAAATTCTCTTGTCTAATGGACACTCCTCCTTTTTTCTGTTGTGAACCTTGCTCTGATATTTTTTTTCTCTTTAGAGGTTTTGGGCTTGATGATGCTTCGGGTGGTTTGGGGCTATCCTTCTTCTTCTCTTTAGATTTCCTCTTCTATTATTGCGCCGGCCTCTTCTCTCTCTTCATCATTCAAGATTGTTAATTTTTTTAACCACCAACTCATAGTTGACCTTGATGATGGTTAATTTCTTATAGGTGGAAGGATTTAAGTCTTGCCTTTTTGCACTGATGATGTTTCCATTCTGTGAAAAGAGCCTTTTACTACTGGTTGAAGCTGCTGGGACACAAAGCCACTTTTGCCAGTAGAGTCAGATGTTCTTTGTTTGCTTTCCACCATTGTAACGGGTCCACCTTTTGTCTGTCTGGTGCTTGAGGCATTGCTTGATAAGCATCAAACTCTCTCTGCAGAGATGGCTTTTGTTGGCTGAAAGAAAATATTTACTTTAAAACTGAATTTGTTTTAAACTCCATATCTAAAAAATGGTTTTTTCTCTGGTTATATTATATCAGAAAAAAGTTTATTTTCATATATCTTAAAAAATAGTAAAACTTTTTACTTCATGCAATAAACAATTTTTTTAAATCCAATGTACCTATTTTATCAGAAAAAATGACATAACTTTATCGCTCAAATTTTTTCCGATCTGGGGTATATTTAATTGTAAAATACATTTACCTAATATTGTGTGGTTTTTGATTTCGCCACAATGCTTCCATTTTCCTCCATAAATTCATTGTCATTCACCACAATATCAAAGTCACTCAAATTAGTAGATTCCTGTCTTTGCTTATAAAAAGCTTGGGTAGAAGGAGATCCATTCACCAATTTGCTCACAACCTCCTCATACAGCTTGTACTCTTTCAGAAGAAGACCGCGGTAGTGAGGGTGGAACAAGTTTCCCATGATGTTGGCAGTGGTGTGCTTTCCCATGTCATTAAATCTTGACTGTTGATTGATCTGTTCCACCAGTTCTTTGCAAAATCTTCTAACAACTGCAGCAACAAAGTGCGTTTCTGGCTCAGCATTGAATGACTAAAGTACTTTGTCATTTTGTAAATGGTGATCATGACAATGTGTATGACAGGTTCACTGTCTGTTGAGAAATTATTACTAAGGAGTTTCAATAACTTAAGAGCTGGGAGTAATCCTTGCATCAATTTAAAGTCATTATTTGATGGAATAACATCCGGAAAAAAAATTGAAACTAAAGTAAAAAATACTTTAATAAAATTATTGGCTATTATTTATTTACGTTCAATATTTCTATTAGAATATAAACCTGTTTCAAAAGTAGGTGTTCGTAAAAAGTATTCCGATAATGACAAAATAATTTTCCAAAAATGTTTTTTTCTTTTTTCTTCTTCTTGAAGGCATAAAAAATTTATGGATACAAAATAAAAAATAATTACCTTGGCAATCATGCAGGATGTATGGTGGCCAGTAAAGTTGTCAAGTTTCAAAATAAACTTTTTCAAACTAAATTCCTTGCTAATGTAGTGAAGGGTAAGTGAAATAAATGGATCTACATCTTTGGAGGTCCAACAGGCAGTAGTCAGTGCCACACCTTCGCAATCTTAAAGATACATTTCCAATTCAGACTTAATTACACCCATGACAGCTGAATACAAAAGTGGCAACTTGTACTTCTTAAAAGTGGTTGGGTCCTTGATTGACATCCTGAGATTGAAGTACTTGACAAAGTCTCTTAAGGCTGGGTTACTTGCAACTTCAAAGGCCATTCCTTAAAAAAGAAAAATACTAACCATATTACAAAACCTAAGGCATTTTTTAAATTTATGCTATCCAAGTTATTAAAACATTTTAGATTAATTTGAAATGAATATGAAATGCTTTTTGAACTTTTTAAAAATATATGACTTATTATGTTCTCATTAAAAAGGATTTTTAATTGCGCTTGTTAAAAAAGTATATACCTCTTTAATAATTACTGATAATTTTTATTTCGAGCTATCGCAATTTAAATTGTACTTTTGTTTAAAATAAAATTTACAAATTTTTTACCTGTTCTGGCAATGAACTTCATAATTTCCATGTCAGCCTCCAACTGTTTCTTGTGTTGAAAGGAGTACTTTCCAAGGCCATATTCTGCAAGAGTTTTCTGAGACCCCATGGCTTTCGTTTTTTCATTCTGAGAAAGGGTATAGTGGGCTAACTTGTCTTGAGCCTCGTCAAGGCCAACAGTTGACTCATGGATTTCTTTGAGGTCCTCAGCCCGTTTTTCCTCCCGTTCAGCCATCAGTTTGGTCAACTTTGCAAAGTCTTGTGGGTGCTTTGACTTAAGGTGGTACCTGGCACTGGAGGTTGAAGATTGCTGCATTTTCAACTTTTTTCCGCACTTTCTACATACAGCAAGGGGTAGTCTAATTTAGGAACAGTTTCCTTGTCAAAAACAAATTCGAGAAAGCATTAATTGATTTTTGCATTTGGATTTGAGTTCACTAATAATTTTTTAAACTTTATCACAAAAATTTCAACGAACAATAAAAAGTTTTTTTTATTTAATATTTTCTTCAAATTTTTGGCTTCTTGTCTTTATCAAAACAAAAATAGACTGAAGAAAATTTTCTTCATCCTTTATATACAACAAACTTAAAAATATTTTAATTTTAATAAAATTCAATTAAAATTAAAAATTATTAACTGAATAGAAATTATTATCAATATCAATATATATTTTTTTTCGATATAAGATCTTACAATCGAGGTCATTTACAAATACTTAAAAATCAATCTTAAGTAAATACCATGAAATAGCATTAATGATACAAATAACAATGATAATAATAATGATGATAAATTATAAGAATAATAAGAAAATTATATGATAATAAATCAATATCAACTTTAGAACAACAATTGGATATAATGCACAGACAGGAAAGTTACAAACAGTTATGTACTGACAAAACGTAACAGCCTACCATGTAACTTAAACAATTACTGCAAAAAAAATCTAACAATGTTTTAATTAATATAATAATCTTGATATCAGTAATCATATAAATAAAAATAGTATAAATATTTTAATTAAAAAATAACAATAAATAAACAAACAAAAATTTTTCAATAATACTGACAAATAAAAACGTGTCACCCACTTACACACAAACATTTAGTCACGAAAAATATAGAGTTTTCTCAATAAATGACAATAATAAAATAAAAAGTAAATCATATCAAGCAAACACTAATAGTCTTTCAAAATAAATAAAACTTAAAAAATATTCTTTTCCCTTTCATAATATATGGAGCAGTTTTTATATATTTTTAAAATTCTTTTTTAATTACTTTCAATTTTCGAATGTTCTTTTTCCTTTAACTTTGTTTTTTTGTCTTTTTCTTTTCTAATCTTTTTCTTTTTTTAATTTGCTTGATTTGGTTTTTAATTTTTTTTTAGTTTTTGCTTTTTTAAATCTTTTTTTTCTTTTCTTTATTTTTATTTTTCTTATTTTATCATTTATTTTTCTTATTTTATTCTTATTTGTTTATCTTTCTTAATTTTTTTAAATTCATTTTTAAAATTCGTTATAAAAAAGCGTCCGCCATTCCGGAAGTTTCTGCACTGTCTGATTATACAAAATTAAATTAGAATTAATAATCGTCTAGAAATTATTAAACAAAGATTACACCAAATTTTAATTTTTACGACAAAAAAAGTAAGAAGTGAATTTTACTAAAGTTGTTTATTAAAATAAAATAAAAATAAATCATAAAAATAGATAAAGAACAATAAAAAATTTATTGTAAAATTTAAAGGTAAAAAAAAGTAAAATGTATTTTAACAATATAGTCGTCAAAAATGAAAATTATTGTAAACAATAAATTTTTTTGAAAATACTCGAACATAAATTTATAAATATTCATTCCGGTTTTATTCATTCCGACGATACGAAAAAACTCGGAAACGAGAAATAATAAATTATCGTTTCTGAATTTTTCAGTTTTTATCGAAAATTTCTCAAAATTTCTTGTAAACCGGAATTTTATTCGACAAAGTGCGGACACTAATTAAAGGCAACAATGTAGATAACCGCTAGGTGTTACAATCCATGGTTATCAAAGAAATATCAAGCTCACATTATTCTTGAAGCTTGCTTGTCTGTAAAGGCTGTTAAATATTTGTACAAATACATATAAAAGGGTCACGACTGTGCCAATATTTCAATAAATGAACAAATTAATCATGAGTCATCCTTCAAATAAAGGGCTCGCCATTCAGGGGTGTTGAGACACCGAAGAAAAAACAGCAACCAAAAGTTTGTAAATGTTTTCTTTCAGTGAAGATATTTATAACTTTTTGGTTGCCGCTTTTTCTTCGGTGATTTTTATTTTTATTTTTTTTAACTTTGTAATTTTTTTTAATAATATATTGTTGTATATTTGGTTTATTTTGTCTTTTTTAATTCAAACTTTATTTGTTTTTCATCAATTAAACTTAAATATAGTTAAATTGATTCATTACCCAATCATCATAACATGCTGCTACATTCTATTGGTAAAAATGATTAACTGGTAGTTTAATTTATTGAAAACACTGCTTTTAAAAATTACTATAAGTCGAGACAACATGTTTAGCTATATAAATGTAAATTATTTATATCTCAATTTGATTTTCTATCTTTATTGATTTTAGTTTTGCTCCTTGAAGCATTTGTTATTTTGCTTTTTAATTAAAATATTTTAAATCTACTGTAATGTCTTTTAAATTAAACTCAAGTTTACTAAAAGCCAACATGAAATAGCGTCATAAAACAACACCAACAAGCTGCATCATGACAGCAGTTTAAGTGTATGACAACAGGTTACCGAAAAGCAGGTAAATTGTTTTTCAGTTTTTTTTTTTTGTTTTTTTTTCTTTTATGTCTACTTATCTGTTACAATTTTTATTTTAGGTTTGTCATATAACGCATTAATGCAATATAAAAGTTCAACGTTTACATTTTTTTAAATTTGTTATACACATGTTTGATTTTAAATTAAATTTGTTTTTGTTTGAAACGTTTTTGTACTCAATTGTCTTGTTATTTATAATAAATATTTTTAGTTGTGTGCATTTAACGTTTTAAAGACAATTTCCTTTTTCAAACATGAATCAAGGGGATACCAAAACATTAATAACTCATGTATAATTTGCGTACACTTTATATCAATCTTAACAATTAAAGTTCATGATATAAAAAATATAACAAAATAATTTAGCTTTACTTTTACGTCAATTTAAAGCATGATGAAATGTTATTATTTTGTGTCAGTAACTAAAAATGTATTGTGTTAAACTTGGTAATGTTGAGGAAAATGGTTCTGCTTTACACTGGTATGACCTATGTCAGTTGTAAATCAGTCAAATAACGTTAAATAATTGGTAAACTATTTTACCTCCGCGTCCTTTTATTTTAATTTTACAGATGGTTTAATTTTTTAATTTGACGGCGTTTTTCTAAGGGGTATTAGTTAAGGTTTCGCAACTTTAAATTGTGGAAAACAGCCACTTTAGATTAAATAACAGACCGCCCATAACCCGTATTTCGGGTTGCTTTCTGCTAGAATAAATTAAAGCAATAATATATATAGGCATATAGGTTACTGTTTTCTAAAGGTATTTTTATCAAAGAGTTTATATAATATTACATAGAAATAATTAGCTATTGCAATTTTTTACGTCATTTTTTTTTTATATTTTTATCTAAAGTTTGTTGATTAGAATTGTACAAGTTTATTTGAACTGTTTGTATGATTTATGAAAATTCATACAATACCTGTTAGCTTCCTCGTACCTTCCCAATGAATTATCAGTAAAAACTACGTTTCCTTTCATTTCTTCAATAAATGCCGATGTTTCTGCATCATTATGAGTCCATCCAATAACTGCTTTTTGATGAGCATTTTCATCAATTATCTGAGTGACAGAGTTAACTTCTCCATCGTAGAATGTTGCAACAACAATGCAATTGTTTATCCAACTTTTATCAAACAGTTTCTTAATTATTTCCAAATTTATTCGTTCTTCACGATTTATGCGACCGTATTTTAAGACAACAATAATGCAGTGGACGCCACCTATTAATGATTTTATAAACTTCTTTAGATCTGTCCCAATTTGACGGTCTGACTGATGAGGATCGCTGAGCCCAACTGTATCCACATATAATGTTAGATAGTCAGAAATTTATTGAATTTTTTGAGAATGTTCGTAACGTTCCAATCATACTTTGTCAAAAAATTGTAAGTTATCATCTTTTGTCAAATTATTTTTACTTTAATCCACAACATTTTTGAAGTAACTAGCTTATAGGATATAAAAAGTCTAAGACATTATTTAACAGTTATAATTGTTAGTTTTTAGTTCCACAGCTTTTTACAGAAATAAAAAATTTTGTGATAAAAAAAACTTTAATTATTGTAATAATTAATCAGTGAACCTAAAATTCAACTTTTTCATCACTTTTTTAATCTTTTATATCACTTAGTATTTCCGGATTCCAGCTTTGACCTTCTCTGGCTTTTGACTTGGTTTGGAACAAATTCTCTTGTCTAATGGACACTCCTCCTTTTTTCTGTTGTGAACCTTGCTCTGATATTTTTTTTTCTCTTTAGAGGTTTTGGGCTTGATGATGCTTCGGGTGGTTTGGGGCTATCCTTCTTCTCTTTGACTTCCTCTTCTATTATTGCGCCGGCCTCTTCTCTCTCTTCATCATTCAACAGCTTGACTTTAATTTTTTTAACCACCAACTCATAGTTGACCTTGATGATGGTTATTTTCTTATAGGTGGAAGGATTAAAGTTCTGCCTTTTTGCACTGATGATGTTTCCATTCTGTGAAAAGAGCCTTTTACTACTGGTTGAAGCTGCTGGGACACAAAGCCACTTTTGCCAGTAGAGTCAGATGTTCTTTGTTTGCTTTCCACCATTGTAACGGGTCCACCTTTTGTCTGTCTGGTGCTTGAGGCATTGCTTGATAAGCATCAAACTCTCTCTGCAGAGATGGCTTTTGTTGGCTGAAAGAAAATATTTACTTTAAAACTGAATTTGTTTTAACTCGATCTAAAAAATGGTTTTTTCTCTGGTTATATTATATCAGAAAAAAGTTTATTTTCATATATCTTAAAAAATAGTAAAACTTTTTACTTCATGCAATAAACAATTTTTTTAAATCCGATGTATATTTTATCAGAAAAAATGACATAACTTTATCGCTCAAATTTTTTCCGATCTGGGGGTATATTTAATTGTAAAATACATTTACCTAATATTGTGTGGTTTTTGATTTCGCCACAATGCTTCCACTTCCTCCATAAATTCATTGTCATTCACCACAATATCAAAGTCACTCGAATTAGTAGATTCCTGTCTTTGCTTATAAAAAGCTTGGGTAGAAGGATACTCATCTACCAACTTGCTGACAACCTCCTCATACAGCTTGTACTCTTTCAGAAGAAGACCGCGGTAGTGAGGGTGGAACAAGTTTCCCATGATGTTGGCAGTGGTGTGCTTTCCCATGTCATTAAATCTTGACTGTTGATTGATCTGTTCCACCAGTTCTTTGCAAAATCTTCTAACAACTGCAGCAACAAAGTGCGTTTCTGGCTCAGCATTGAATGACTCAAAGTACTTTGTCATTTTGTAAATGGTGATCATGACAATGTGTATGACAGGTTCACTGTCTGTTGAGAAATTATTACTAAGGAGTTTCAATAACTTAAGAGCTGGGAGTAATCCTTGCATCAATTTAAAGTCATTATTTGATGGAATAACATCCGGAAAAAAAATTGAAACTAAAGTAAAAAATACTTTAATAAAATTATTGGCTATTATTTATTTACGTTCAATATTTCTATTAGAATATAAACCTGTTTCAAAAGTAGGTGTTCGTAAAAAGTATTCCTATTTGCTACAAAATAATTTTCCAAAAATGTTTTTTTCTTTTTTCTTCTTCTTGAAGGCATAAAAAATTTATGGATACAAAATAAAAAATAATTACCTTGGCAATCATGCAGGATGTATGGTGGCCAGTAAAGTTGTCAAGTTTCAAAATAAACTTTTTCAAACTAAATTCCTTGCTAATGTAGTGAAGGGTAAGTGAAATAAATGGATCTACATCTTTGGAGGTCCAACAGGCAGTAGTCAGTGCCACACCTTCGCAATCTTAAAGATACATTTCCAATTCAGACTTAATTACACCCATGACAGCTGAATACAAAAGTGGCAACTTGTACTTCTTAGCCAAGTGGTTGGGTCCTTGATTGACATCCTGAGATTGAAGTACTTGACAAAGTCTCTTAAGGCTGGGTTACTTGCAACTTCAAAGGCCATTCCTTAAAAAGAAAAATACTAACCATATTACAAAACCTAAGGCATTTTTTAAATTTATGCTATCCAAGTTATTAAAACATTTTAGATTAATTTGAAATGAATATGAAATGCTTTTTGAACTTTTTAAAAATATATGACTTATTATGTTCTCATTAAAAAGGATTTTTAATTGCGCTTGTTAAAAAAGTATATACCTCTTTAATAATTACTGATAATTTTTATTTCGAGCTATCGCAATTTAAATTGTACTTTTGTTTAAAATAAAATTTACAAATTTTTTACCTGTTCTGGCAATGAACTTCATAATTTCCATGTCAGCCTCCAACTGTTTCTTGTGTTGAAAGGAGTACTTTCCAAGGCCATATTCTGCAAGAGTTTTCTGAGACCCCATGGCTTTCGTTTTTTCATTCTGAGAAAGGGTATAGTGGGCTAACTTGTCTTGAGTCCTTGTCAAGGCCAACAGTTGACTCATGGATTTCTTTGAGGTCCTCAGCCCGTTTTTCCTCCCGTTCAGCCATCAGTTTGGTCAACTTTGCAAAGTCTTGTGGGTGCTTTGACTTAAGGTGGTACCTGGCACTGGAGGTTGAAGATTGCTGCATTTTCAACTTTTTTCCGCACTTTCTACATACAGCAAGGGGTAGTCTAATTTAGGAACAGTTTCCTTGTCAAAAGAAATTCCAGAAAGCATTAATTGATTTTGGCATTTGGATTTGAGTTCACTAATAATTTTTTAAACTTTATCACAAAAATTTCAACGAACAATAAAAAGTTTTTTTTATTTAATATTTTCTTCAAATTTTTGGCTTCTTGTCTTTATCAAAACAAAAATAGACTGAAGAAAATTTTCTTCATCCTTTATATACAACAAACTTAAAAATATTTTAATTTTAATAAAATTCAATTAAAATTAAAAATTATTAACTGAATAGAAATTATTATCAATATCAATATATATTTTTTTTCGATATAAGATCTTACAATCGAGGTCATTTACAAATACTTAAAAATCAATCTTAAGTAAATACCATGAAATAGCATTAATGATACAAATAACAATGATAATAATAATGATGATAAATTATAAGAATAATAAGAAAATTATATGATAATAAATCAATATCAACTTTAGAACAACAATTGGATATAATGCACAGACAGGAAAGTTACAAACAGTTATGTACTGACAAAACGTAACAGCCTACCATGTAACTTAAACAATTACTGCAAAAAAAATCTAACAATGTTTTAATTAATATAATAATCTTGATATCAGTAATCATATAAATAAAAGTAGTATAAATATTTAATTAAAAAATAACAATAAATAAACAAACAAAAATTTTTCAATAATACTGACAAATAAAAACGTGTCACCCACTTACACACAAACATTTAGTCACGAAAAATATAGAGTTTTCTCAATAAATGACAATAATAAAATAAAAAGTAAATCATATCAAGCAAACACTAATAGTCTTTCAAAATAAATAAAACTTAAAAAATATTCTTTTCCCTTTCATAATATATGGAGCAGTTTTTATATATTTTTAAAATTCTTTTTTAATTACTTTCAATTTTCGAATGTTCTTTTTCCTTTAACTTTGTTTTTTTGTCTTTTTCTTTTCTAATCTTTTTCTTTTTTTAATTTGCTTGATTTGGTTTTTAATTTTTTTTTAGTTTTTGCTTTTTTAAATCTTTTTTTTCTTTTCTTTATTCTCTTTATTTTTATTTTTCTTATTTTATCATTTATTTTTCTTATTTTATTCTTATTTGTTTATCTTTCTTAATTTTTTTAAATTCATTTTTAAAATTCGTTATAAAAAAGCGTCCGCCATTCCGGAAGTTTCTGCACTGTCTGATTATACAAAATTAAATTAGAATTAATAATCGTCTAGAAATTATTAAACAAAGATTACACCAAATTTTAATTTTTACGACAAAAAAAGTAAGAAGTGAATTTTACTAAAGTTGTTTATTAAAATAAAATAAAAATAAATCATAAAAATAGATAAAGAACAATAAAAAATTTATTGTAAAATTTAAAAGGAAAACAAAATGGATGAACAATATAGTCGTCAAAAATGAAAATTATTGTAAACAATAAATTTTTTTGAAAATACTCGAACATAAATTTATAAATATTCATTCCGGTTTTATTCATTCCGACGATACGAAAAAACTCGGAAACGAGAAATAATAAATTATCGTTTCTGAATTTTTCAGTTTTTATCGAAAATTTCTCAAAATTTCTTGTAAACCGGAATTTTATTCGACAAAGTGCGGACACTAATTAAAGGCAACAATGTAGATAACCGCTAGGTGGTACCTTACAATCCATGGTTATCAAAGAAATATCAAGCTCACATTATTCTTGAAGCTTGCTTGTCTGTAAAGGCTGTTAAATATTTGTACAAATACATATAAAAGGGTCACGACTGTGCCAATATTTCAATAAATGAACAAATTAATCATGAGTCATCCTTCAAATAAAGGGCTCGCCATTCAGGGGTGTTGGGAGACACCGAAGAAAAAACAGCAACCAAAAGTTTGTAAATGTTTTCTTTCAGTGAAGATATTTATAACTTTTTGGTTGCCGCTTTTTCTTCGGTGATTTTTATTTTTATTTTTTTTAACTTTGTAATTTTTTTTAATAATATATTGTTGTATATTTGGTTTATTTTGTCTTTTTTAATTCAAACTTTATTTGTTTTTCATCAATTAAACTTAAATATAGTTAAATTGATTCATTACCCAATCATCATAACATGCTGCTACATTCTATTGGTAAAAATGATTAACTGGTAGTTTAATTTATTGAAAACACTGCTTTTAAAAATTACTATAAGTCGAGACAACATGTTTAGCTATATAAATGTAAATTATTTATATCTCAATTTGATTTTCTATCTTTATTGATTTTAGTTTTGCTCCTTGAAGCATTTGTTATTTTGCTTTTTAATTAAAATATTTTAAATCTACTGTAATGTCTTTTAAATTAAACTCAAGTTTACTAAAAGCCAACATGAAATAGCGTCATAAAACAACACCAACAAGCTGCATCATGACAGCAGTTTAAGTGTATGACAACAGGTTACCGAAAAGCAGGTAAATTGTTTTTCAGTTTTTTTTTTTGTTTTTTTTTCTTTTATGTCTACTTATCTGTTACAATTTTTATTTTAGGTTTGTCATATAACGCATTAATGCAATATAAAAGTTCAACGTTTACATTTTTTTAAATTTGTTATACACATGTTTGATTTTAAATTAAATTTGTTTTTGTTTGAAACGTTTTTGTACTCAATTGTCTTGTTATTTATAATAAATATTTTTAGTTGTGTGGATTTACGTTTTAAAGACAATTTCCTTTTTTTAAAGAAACATGAATCAAGGGGATACCAAAACATTAATAACTCATGTATAATTTGCGTACACTTTATATCAATCTTAACAATTAAAGTTCATGATATAAAAAATATAACAAGAATTTAGCTTTACTTTTACGTCAATTTAAAGCATGATGAAATGTTATTATTTTGTGTCAGTAACTAAAAATGTATTGTGTTAAACTTGGTAATGTTGAGGAAAATGGTTCTGCTTTACACTGGTATGACCTATGTCAGTTGTAAATCAGTCAAATAACGTTAAATAATTGGTAAACTATTTTACCTCCGCGTCCTTTTATTTTAATTTTACAGATGGTTTAATTTTTTAATTTGACGGCGTTTTTCTAAAAGGGTATTAGTTAAGGTTTCGCAACTTTAAATTGTGGAAAACAGCCACTTTAGATTAAATAACAGACCGCCCATAACCCGTATTTCGGGTTGCTTTCTGCTAGAATAAATTAAAGCAATAATATATATAGGCATATAGGTTACTGTTTTCTAAAGGTATTTTTATCAAAGAGTTTATATAATATTACATAGAAATAATTAGCTATTGCAATTTTTTACGTCATTTTTTTTTTATATTTTTATCTAAAGTTTGTTGATTAGAATTGTACAAGTTTATTTGAACTGTTTGTATGATTTATGAAAATTCATACAATACCTGTTAGCTTCCTCGTACCTTCCCAATGAATTATCAGTAAAAACTACGTTTCCTTTCATTTCTTCAATAAATGCCGATGTTTCTGCATCATTATGAGTCCATCCAATAACTGCTTTTTGATGAGCATTTTCATCAATTATCTGAGTGACAGAGTTAACTTCTCCATCGTAGAATGTTGCAACAACAATGCAATTGTTTATCCAACTTTTATCAAACAGTTTCTTAATTATTTCCAAATTTATTCGTTCTTCACGATTTATGCGACCGTATTTTAAGACAACAATAATGCAGTGGACGCCACCTATTAATGATTTTATAAACTTCTTTAGATCTGTCCCAATTTGACGGTCTGACTCATGAGGATCGCTGAGCCCAACTGTATCCACATATAATGTTAGATAGTCAGAAATTTATTGAATTTTTTGAGAATGTTCGTAATGTTTCGGCAATCATACTTTGTCAAAAAATTGTAAGTTATCATCTTTTGTCAAATTATTTTTACTTTAATCCACAACATTTTTGAAGTAACTAGCTTATAGGATATAAAAAAGTCAGACATTATTTAACAGTTATAATTGTTAGTTTTTAGTTCCACAGCTTTTTACAGAAATAAAAAAAATTTTGTGATAAAAAAAACTTTAATTATTGTAATAATTAATCAGTGAACCTAAAATTCAACTTTTTCATCACTTTTTTAATCTTTTATATCACTTAGTATTCGCATTTGAGCTTTGACCTTCTCTGGCTTTTGACTTGGTTTGGAACAAATTCTCTTGTCTAATGGACACTCCTCCTTTTTTCTGTTGTGAACCTTGCTCTGATATTTTTTTTCTCTTTAGAGGTTTTGGGCTTGATGATGCTTCGGGTGGTTTGGGGCTATCCTTCTTCTCTTTCGACTTCCTCTTCTATTATTGCGCCGGCCTCTTCTCTCTCTTCATCATTCAACAGCTTGACTTTAATTTCTTAACCACCAACTCATAATTCTACTTGATGATGGTTATTTTCTTATAGGTGGAAGGATTAAAGTTCTGCCTTTTTGCACTGATGATGTTTCCATTCTGTGAAAAGAGCCTTTTACTACTGGTTGAAGCTGCTGGGACACAAAGCCACTTTTGCCAGTAGAGTCAGATGTTCTTTGTTTGCTTTCCACCATTGTAACGGGTCCACCTTTTGTCTGTCTGGTGCTTGAGGCATTGCTTGATAAGCATCAAACTCTCTCTGCAGAGATGGCTTTTGTTGGCTGAAAGAAAATATTTACTTTAAAACTGAATTTGTTTTAACTCGATCTAAAAAATGGTTTTTTCTCTGGTTATATTATATCAGAAAAAAGTTTATTTTCATATATCTTAAAAAATAGTAAAACTTTTTACTTCATGCAATAAACAATTTTTTTAAATCCGATGTATATTTTATCAGAAAAAATGACATAACTTTATCGCTCAAATTTTTTCCGATCTGGGGTATATTTAATTGTAAAATACATTTACCTAATATTGTGTGGTTTTTGATTTCGCCACAATGCTTCCACTTCCTCCATAAATTCATTGTCATTCACCACAATATCAAAGTCACTCGAATTAGTAGATTCCTGTCTTTGCTTATAAAAAGCTTGGGTAGAAGGATACTCATCTACCAACTTGCTGACAACCTCCTCATACAGCTTGTACTCTTTCAGAAGAAGACCGCGGTAGTGAGGGTGGAACAAGTTTCCCATGATGTTGGCAGTGGTGTGCTTTCCCATGTCATTAAATCTTGACTGTTGATTGATCTGTTCCACCAGTTCTTTGCAAAATCTTCTAACAACTGCAGCAACAAAGTGCGTTTCTGGCTCAGCATTGAATGACTGAAAGTACTTTGTCATTTTGTAAATGGTGATCATGACAATGTGTATGACAGGTTCACTGTCTGTTGAGAAATTATTACTAAGGAGTTTCAATAACTTAAGAGCTGGGAGTAATCCTTGCATCAATTTAAAGTCATTATTTGATGGAATAACATCCGGAAAAAAAATTGAAACTAAAGTAAAAAATACTTTAATAAAATTATTGGCTATTATTTATTTACGTTCAATATTTCTATTAGAATATAAACCTGTTTCAAAAGTAGGTGTTCGTAAAAAGTATTCCTATTTGCTACAAAATAATTTTCCAAAAATGTTTTTTTCTTTTTTCTTCTTCTTGAAGGCATAAAAAATTTATGGATACAAAATAAAAAATAATTACCTTGGCAATCATGCAGGATGTATGGTGGCCAGTAAAGTTGTCAAGTTTCAAAATAAACTTTTTCAAACTAAATTCCTTGCTAATGTAGTGAAGGGTAAGTGAAATAAATGGATCTACATCTTTGGAGGTCCAACAGGCAGTAGTCAGTGCCACACCTTCGCAATCTTAAAGATACATTTCCAATTCAGACTTAATTACACCCATGACAGCTGAATACAAAAGTGGCAACTTGTACTTCTTAAAAGTGGTTGGGTCCTTGATTGACATCCTGAGATTGAAGTACTTGACAAAGTCTCTTAAGGCTGGGTTACTTGCAACTTCAAAGGCCATTCCTTAAAAAAGAAAAATACTAACCATATTACAAAACCTAAGGCATTTTTTAAATTATGCTATCCAAGTTATTAAAACATTTTAGATTAATTTGAAATGAATATGAAATGCTTTTTGAACTTTTTAAAAATATATGACTTATTATGTTCTCATTAAAAAGGATTTTTAATTGCGCTTGTTAAAAAAGTATATACCTCTTTAATAATTACTGATAATTTTTATTTCGAGCTATCGCAATTTAAATTGTACTTTTGTTTAAAATAAAATTTACAAATTTTTTACCTGTTCTGGCAATGAACTTCATAATTTCCATGTCAGCCTCCAACTGTTTCTTGTGTTGAAAGGAGTACTTTCCAAGGCCATATTCTGCAAGAGTTTTCTGAGACCCCATGGCTTTCGTTTTTTCATTCTGAGAAAGGGTATAGTGGGCTAACTTGTCTTGAGCCTCGTCAAGGCCAACAGTTGACTCATGGATTTCTTTGAGGTCCTCAGCCCGTTTTTCCTCCCGTTCAGCCATCAGTTTGGTCAACTTTGCAAAGTCTTGTGGGTGCTTTGACTTAAGGTGGTACCTGGCACTGGAGGTTGAAGATTGCTGCATTTTCAACTTTTTTCCGCACTTTCTACATACAGCAAGGGGTAGTCTAATTTAGGAACAGTTTCCTTGTCAAAAGAAATTCCAGAAAGCATTAATTGATTTTGGCATTTGGATTTGAGTTCACTAATAATTTTTTAAACTTTATCACAAAAATTTCAACGAACAATAAAAAGTTTTTTTTATTTAATATTTTCTTCAAATTTTTGGCTTCTTGTCTTTATCAAAACAAAAATAGACTGAAGAAAATTTTCTTCATCCTTTATATACAACAAACTTAAAAATATTTTAATTTTAATAAAATTCAATTAAAATTAAAAATTATTAACTGAATAGAAATTATTATCAATATCAATATATATTTTTTTTCGATATAAGATCTTACAATCGAGGTCATTTACAAATACTTAAAAATCAATCTTAAGTAAATACCATGAAATAGCATTAATGATACAAATAACAATGATAATAATAATGATGATAAATTATAAGAATAATAAGAAAATTATATGATAATAAATCAATATCAACTTTAGAACAACAATTGGATATAATGCACAGACAGGAAAGTTACAAACAGTTATGTACTGACAAAACGTAACAGCCTACCATGTAACTTAAACAATTACTGCAAAAAAATCTAACAATGTTTTAATTAATATAATAATCTTGATATCAGTAATCATATAAATAAAAGTAGTATAAATATTTAATTAAAAAATAACAATAAATAAACAAACAAAAATTTTTCAATAATACTGACAAATAAAAACGTGTCACCCACTTGCACAAACATTTAGTCACGAAAAATATAGAGTTTTCTCAATAAATGACAATAATAAAATAAAAAGTAAATCATATCAAGCAAACACTAATAGTCTTTCAAAATAAATAAAACTTAAAAAATATTCTTTTCCCTTTCATAATATATGGAGCAGTTTTTATATATTTTTAAAATTCTTTTTTAATTACTTTCAATTTTCGAATGTTCTTTTTCCTTTAACTTTGTTTTTTTGTCTTTTTCTTTTCTAATCTTTTTCTTTTTTTAATTTGCTTGATTTGGTTTTTAATTTTTTTTTAGTTTTTGCTTTTTTAAATCTTTTTTTTCTTTTCTTTATTCTCTTTATTTTTATTTTTCTTATTTTATCATTTATTTTTCTTATTTTATTCTTATTTGTTTATCTTTCTTAATTTTTTTAAATTCATTTTTAAAATTCGTTATAAAAAAGCGTCCGCCATTCCGGAAGTTTCTGCACTGTCTGATTATACAAAATTAAATTAGAATTAATAATCGTCTAGAAATTATTAAACAAAGATTACACCAAATTTTAATTTTTACGACAAAAAAAGTAAGAAGTGAATTTTACTAAAGTTGTTTATTAAAATAAAATAAAAATAAATCATAAAAATAGATAAAGAACAATAAAAAATTTATTGTAAAATTTAAAGGTAAAAAAAAGTAAAATGTATTTTAACAATATAGTCGTCAAAAATGAAAATTATTGTAAACAATAAATTTTTTTGAAAATACTCGAACATAAATTTATAAATATTCATTCCGGTTTTATTCATTCCGACGATACGAAAAAACTCGGAAACGAGAAATAATAAATTATCGTTTCTGAATTTTTCAGTTTTTATCGAAAATTTCTCAAAATTTCTTGTAAACCGGAATTTTATTCGACAAAGTGCGGACACTAATTAAAGGCAACAATGTAGATAACCGCTAGGTGGTACCTTACAATCCATGGTTATCAAAGAAATATCAAGCTCACATTATTCTTGAAGCTTGCTTGTCTGTAAAGGCTGTTAAATATTTGTACAAATACATATAAAGGGTCACGACTGTGCCAATATTTCAATAAATGAACAAATTAATCATGAGTCATCCTTCAAATAAAGGGCTCGCCATTCAGGGGTGTTGGGAGACACCGAAGAAAACAACGAAAAGTTTGTAAATGTTTTCTTTCAGTGAAGATATTTATAACTTTTTGGTTGCCGCTTTTTCTTCGGTGATTTTTATTTTTATTTTTTTTAACTTTGTAATTTTTTTTAATAATATATTGTTGTATATTTGGTTTATTTTGTCTTTTTTAATTCAAACTTTATTTGTTTTTCATCAATTAAACTTAAATATAGTTAAATTGATTCATTACCCAATCATCATAACATGCTGCTACATTCTATTGGTAAAAATGATTAACTGGTAGTTTAATTTATTGAAAACACTGCTTTTAAAAATTACTATAAGTCGAGACAACATGTTTAGCTATATAAATGTAAATTATTTATATCTCAATTTGATTTTCTATCTTTATTGATTTTAGTTTTGCTCCTTGAAGCATTTGTTATTTTGCTTTTTAATTAAAATATTTTAAATCTACTGTAATGTCTTTTAAATTAAACTCAAGTTTACTAAAAGCCAACATGAAATAGCGTCATAAAACAACACCAACAAGCTGCATCATGACAGCAGTTTAAGTGTATGACAACAGGTTACCGAAAAGCAGGTAAATTGTTTTTCAGTTTTTTTTTTTGTTTTTTTTTCTTTTATGTCTACTTATCTGTTACAATTTTTATTTTAGGTTTGTCATATAACGCATTAATGCAATATAAAAGTTCAACGTTTACATTTTTTTAAATTTGTTATACACATGTTTGATTTTAAATTAAATTTGTTTTTGTTTGAAACGTTTTTGTACTCAATTGTCTTGTTATTTATAATAAATATTTTTAGTTGTGTGCATTTAACGTTTTAAAGACAATTTCCTTTTTTTAAAGAAACATGAATCAAGGGGATACCAAAACATTAATAACTCATGTATAATTTGCGTACACTTTATATCAATCTTAACAATTAAAGTTCATGATATAAAAAATATAACAAGAATTTAGCTTTACTTTTACGTCAATTTAAAGCATGATGAAATGTTATTATTTTGTGTCAGTAACTAAAAATGTATTGTGTTAAACTTGGTAATGTTGAGGAAAATGGTTCTGCTTTACACTGGTATGACCTATGTCAGTTGTAAATCAGTCAAATAACGTTAAATAATTGGTAAACTATTTTACCTCCGCGTCCTTTTATTTTAATTTTACAGATGGTTTAATTTTTTAATTTGACGGCGTTTTTCTAAAAGGGTATTAGTTAAGGTTTCGCAACTTTAAATTGTGGAAAACAGCCACTTTAGATTAATATACTGCCCATAACCCGTATTTCGGGTTGCTTTCTGCTAGAATAAATTAAAGCAATAATATATATAGGCATATAGGTTACTGTTTTCTAAAGGTATTTTTATCAAAGAGTTTATATAATATTACATAGAAATAATTAGCTATTGCAATTTTTTACGTCATTTTTTTTTTATATTTTTATCTAAAGTTTGTTGATTAGAATTGTACAAGTTTATTTGAACTGTTTGTATGATTTATGAAAATTCATACAATACCTGTTAGCTTCCTCGTACCTTCCCAATGAATTATCAGTAAAAACTACGTTTCCTTTCATTTCTTCAATAAATGCCGATGTTTCTGCATCATTATGAGTCCATCCAATAACTGCTTTTTGATGAGCATTTTCATCAATTATCTGAGTGACAGAGTTAACTTCTCCATCGTAGAATGTTGCAACAACAATGCAATTGTTTATCCAACTTTTATCAAACAGTTTCTTAATTATTTCCAAATTTATTCGTTCTTCACGATTTATGCGACCGTATTTTAAGACAACAATAATGCAGTGGACGCCACCTATTAATGATTTTATAAACTTCTTTAGATCTGTCCCAATTTGACGGTCTGACTGATGAGGATCGCTGAGCCCAACTGTATCCACATATAATGTTAGATAGTCAGAAATTTATTGAATTTTTTGAGAATGTTCGTAATGTTTCGGCAATCATACTTTGTCAAAAAATTGTAAGTTATCATCTTTTGTCAAATTATTTTTACTTTAATCCACAACATTTTTGAAGTAACTAGCTTATAGGATATAAAAAGTCTAAGACATTATTTAACAGTTATAATTGTTAGTTTTTAGTTCCACAGCTTTTTACAGAAATAAAAAAAATTTTGTGATAAAAAAAACTTTAATTATTGTAATAATTAATCAGTGAACCTAAAATTCAACTTTTTCATCACTTTTTTAATCTTTTATATCACTTAGAGGATCTCCGCATTTGAGCTTTGACCTTCTCTGGCTTTTGACTTGGTTTGGAACAAATTCTCTTGTCTAATGGACACTCCTCCTTTTTTCTGTTGTGAACCTTGCTCTGATATTTTTTTTCTCTTTAGAGGTTTTGGGCTTGATGATGCTTCGGGTGGTTTGGGGCTATCCTTCTTCTCTTTGACTTCCTCTTCTATTATTGCGCCGGCCTCTTCTCTCTCTTCATCATTCAACAGCTTGACTTTAATTTTTTTAACCACCAACTCATAGTTGACCTTGATGATGGTTATTTTCTTATAGGTGGAAGGATTAAAGTTCTGCCTTTTTGCACTGATGATGTTTCCATTCTGTGAAAAGAGCCTTTTACTACTGGTTGAAGCTGCTGGGACACAAAGCCACTTTTGCCAGTAGAGTCAGATGTTCTTTGTTTGCTTTCCACCATTGTAACGGGTCCACCTTTTGTCTGTCTGGTGCTTGAGGCATTGCTTGATAAGCATCAAACTCTCTCTGCAGAGAACATCCTTTCCGTTGGCTGAAAGAAAATATTTACTTTAAAACTGAATTTGTTTTAACTCGATCTAAAAAATGGTTTTTTCTCTGGTTATATTATATCAGAAAAAAGTTTATTTTCATATATCTTAAAAAATAGTAAAACTTTTTACTTCATGCAATAAACAATTTTTTTAAATCCGATGTATATTTTATCAGAAAAAATGACATAACTTTATCGCTCAAATTTTTTCCGATCTGGGGGTATATTTAATTGTAAAATACATTTACCTAATATTGTGTGGTTTTTGATTTCGCCACAATGCTTCCACTTCCTCCATAAATTGTCATTCACCACAATATCAAAGTCACTCGAATTAGTAGATTCCTGTCTTTGCTTATAAAAAGCTTGGGTAGAAGGATACTCATCTACCAACTTGCTGACAACCTCCTCATACAGCTTGTACTCTTTCAGAAGAAGACCGCGGTAGTGAGGGTGGAACAAGTTTCCCATGATGTTGGCAGTGGTGTGCTTTCCCATGTCATTAAATCTTGACTGTCTATTGATCCGTTCCACCAGTTCTTTGCAAAATCTTCTAACAACTGCAGCAACAAAGTGCGTTTCTGGCTCAGCATTGAATGACTCAAAGTACTTTGTCATTTTGTAAATGGTGATCATGACAATGTGTATGACAGGTTCACTGTCTGTTGAGAAATTATTACTAAGGAGTTTCAATAACTTAAGAGCTGGGAGTAATCCTTGCATCAATTTAAAGTCATTATTTGATGGAATACATCGGAAAAAAAATTGAAACTAAAGTAAAAAATACTTTAATAAAATTATTGGCTATTATTTATTTACGTTCAATATTTCTATTAGAATATAAACCTGTTTCAAAAGTAGGTGTTCGTAAAAAGTATTCCTATTTGCTACAAAATAATTTTCCAAAAATGTTTTTTTCTTTTTTCTTCTTGAAGGCATAAAACATTTTGTGGATATAAATAATTACCTTGGCAATCATGACAATGATGGTGGCCGATAAAGTTGTCAAGTTTCAAAATAAACTTTTTCAAACTAAATTCCTTGCTAATGTAGTGAAGGGTAAGTGAAATAAATGGATCTACATCTTTGGAGGTCCAACAGGCAGAGTAGCCAGTGCCACACCTTCGCAATCTTAAAGATACATTTCCAATTCAGACTCAATTACACCCATGACAGCTGAATACAAAAGTGGCAACTTGTACTTCTTAAAAGTGGTTGGGTCCTTGATTGACATCCTGAGATTGAAGTACTTGACAAAGTCTCTAAGGCTGGGTTACTTGCAACTTCAAAGGCCATTCCTTAAAAAAGAAAAATACTAACCATATTACAAAACCTAAGGCATTTTTTAAATTTATGCTATCCAAGTTATTAAAACATTTTAGATTAATTTGAAATGAATATGAAATGCTTTTTGAACTTTTTAAAAATATATGACTTATTATGTTCTCATTAAAAAGGATTTTTAATTGCGCTTGTTAAAAAAGTATATACCTCTTTAATAATTGCTATAATTTTTATTTCGAGCTATCGCAATTTAAATCTACTTTTGTTTAAAATAAAATTTACAAATTTTTTACCTGTTCTGGCAATGAACTTCATAATTTCCATGTCAGCCTCCAACTGTTTCTTGTGTTGAAAGGAGTACTTTCCAAGGCCATATTCTGCAAGAGTTTTCTGAGACCCCATGGCTTTCGTTTTTTCATTCTGAGAAAGGGTATAGTGGGCTAACTTGTCTTGAGCCTCGTCAAGGCCAACAGTTGACTGATGGATTTCTTTGAGGTCCTCAGCCCGTTTTTCCTCCCGTTCAGCCATCAGTTTGGTCAACTTTGCAAAGTCTTGTGGGTGCTTTGACTTAGGTGGTACCTGGCACTGGAGGTTGAAGATTGCTGCATTTTCAACTTTTTTCCGCACTTTCTACAGACAGCAAGGGGAAACCAATTTAGGAACAGTTTCCTTGTCAAAAGAAATTCCAGAAAGCATTAATTGATTTTGGCATTTGGATTTGAGTTCACTAATAATTTTTTAAACTTTATCACAAAAATTTCAACTGAACAATAAAAAGTTTTTTTTATTCAATATTTTCTTCAAATTTTTGGCTTCTTGTCTTTATCAAACAAAATAGACTGAAGAAAATTTTCTTCATCCTTTATATACAACAAACTTAAAATATTTTAATTTTAATAAAATTCAATTAAAATTAAAAATTATTAACTGAATAGAAATTATTATCAATATCAATATATATTTTTTTTCGATATAAGATTATAATTGAGGTCATTTACAAATACTTAAAAATCAATCTTAAGTAAATACCATGAAATAGCATTAATGATACAAATAACAATGATAATAATAATGATGATAAATTATAAGAATAATAAGAAAATTATATGATAATAAATCAATATCAACTTTAGAACAACAATTGGATATAATGCACAGACAGGAAAGTTACAAACAGTTATGTACTGACAAAACGTAACAGCCTACCATGTAACTTAAACAATTACTGCAAAAAAAATCTAACAATGTTTTAATTAATATAATAATCTTGATATCAGTAATCATATAAATAAAAGTAGTATAAATATTTAATGAAAAATAACAATAAATAGAAACAAACAAAAATTTTTCAATAATACTGACAAATAAAAACGTGTCACCCACTTACACACAAACATTTAGTCACGAAAAATATAGAGTTTTCTCAATAAATGACAATAATAAAATAAAAAGTAAATCATATCAAGCAAACACTAATAGTCTTTCAAAATAAATAAAACTTAAAAAATATTCTTTTCCCTTTCATAATATATGGAGCAGTTTTTATATATTTTTAAAATTCTTTTTTAATTACTTTCAATTTTCGAATGTTCTTTTTCCTTTAACTTTGTTTTTTTGTCTTTTTCTTTCTAATCTTTTTCTTTTTTTAATTTGCTTGATTTGGTTTTTAATTTTTTTTTAGTTTTTGCTTTTTTAAATCTTTTTTTTCTTTTCTTTATTCTCTTTATTTTTATTTTTCTTATTTTATCATTTATTTTTCTTATTTTATTCTTATTTGTTTATCTTTCTTAATTTTTTTAAATTCATTTTTAAAATTCGTTATAAAAAAGCGTCCGCCATTCCGGAAGTTTCTGCACTGTCTGATTATACAAAATTAAATTAGAATTAATAATCGTCTAGAAATTATTAAACAAAGATTACACCAAATTTTCAACCGACAAAAAAAGTAAGAAGTGAATTTTATGAAAGTTGTTTATTAAAATAAAATAAAAATAAATCATAAAAATAGATAAAGAACAATAAAAAATTTATTGTAAAATTTAAAGGTAAAAAAAAGTAAAATGGATTCTAACAATATAGTCGTCAAAAATGAAAATTATTGTAAACAATAAATTTTTTTGAAAATACTCGAACAGAAAATTATAAATATTCATTCCGGTTTTATTCATTCCGACGATACGAAAAACTCGGAAACGAGAAAATAAGTAATCATCGTTTCTGAATTTTTCAGTTTTTATTTGAAAATTTCTCAAAATTTCTTGTAAACCGGAATTTTATTCGACAAAGTGCGGACACTAATTAAAGGCAACAATGTAGATAACCGCTAGGTGGTACCTTACAATCCATGGTTATCAAATAAATATCAAGCTCACATTATTCTTGCTTGACTTTAAAGGCTGATAAATAATTGTACAAATAAATATAAAAGGGTCACGACTGTGCCAATATAACAAAAAATGAACAAATTAATCATCAGTCATCCTACAAAAAAAGCGCTCGCCATTCAGGGGTGTTGGGAGACACCGAAGAAAAAACAGCAACCAAAAGTTTGTAAATGATTTCTTTCAGTGAAGATTTTTATAACTTTTTGGTTGCCGCTTTTTATTAGGTGATTTTTATTTTTATTTTTTTTAACTTTGTAATTTTTTTTAATTATATTTTGTTGTATTTTTGGTTTATTTTGTCTTTTTTAATTCAAACTTTATTTGTTTTTCATCAATTAAACTTAAATATAGTTAAATTGATTCATTACCCAATCATCATAACATGCTGCTACATTCTATTGGTAAAAATGATTAACTGGTAGTTTAATTTATTGAAAACACTGCTTTTAAAAATTACTATAAGTCGAGACAACATGTTTAGCTATATAAATGTAAATTATTTATATCTCAATTTGATTTTCTATCTTTATTGATTTTAGTTTTGCTCCTTGAAGCATTTGTTATTTTGCTTTTTAATTAAAATATTTTAAATCTACTGTAATGTCTTTTAAATTAAACTCAAGTTTACTAAAAGCCAACATGAAATAGCGTCATAAAACAACACCAACAAGCTGCATCATGACAGCAGTTTAAGTGTATGACAACAGGTTACCGAAAAGCAGGTAAATTGTTTTTCAGTTTTTTTTTTTGTTTTTTTTTCTTTTATGTCTACTTATCTGTTACAATTTTTATTTTAGGTTTGTCATATAACGCATTAATTCAATATAAAATTTCAACGTTTAAATTTTTTTAAATTTGTTATACACATGTTTGATTTTAAATTAAATTTGTTTTTGTTTGAAACGTTTTTGTACTCAATTGTCTTGTTATTTATAATAAATATTTTTAGTTGTGTGCATTTAACGTTTTAAAGACAATTTCCTTTTTTTAAAGAAACATGAATCAAGGGGATACCAAAACATTAATAACTCATGTATAATTTGCGTACACTTTATATCAATCTTAGCAATTAAAGTTCATGATATAAAAAATATAACAAGAATTTAGCTTTACTATTACTTCAATTTAAAGCATGAAGAAAAGTTAAAATTTTTTGTCAGTAACTAAAAAAGTAAAGTGTAAAACATGGTAATGTAGAGGAAAATGGTTCTGCTTTAAACACTTATGACATAAGTCAGTTGTAAATCAGTCAAATAACGTTAAATAATTGGTAAACTATTTTACCTCCGCGTCCTTTTATTTTTATTTTAAAGTTGGTTTATTTTTTTAATTTGAAGGCTTTTTTCTAATATGGTATTAGTTAAGGTTTCGCAACTTTAAATTGTGGAAAACAGCCACTTTGAATATTAAGATAAATACCGCCCATAACCCGTATTTCGGGTTGCTTTCTGCTAGAATAAATTAAAGCAATAATATATATAGGCATATAGGTTACTGTTTTCTAAAGGTATTTTTATCAAAGAGTTTATATAATATTACATAGAAATAATTAGCTATTGCAATTTTTTACGTCGATTTTTTTTTTATATTTTTATCTGAAAGTTTGTTCATTACAAATTGTACAAGTTTATTTGAACTGTTTGTATGATTTATGAAAATTCATACAATACCTGTTAGCTTCCTCGTACCTTCCCAATGAATTATCAGTAAAAACTACGTTTCCTTTCATTTCTTCAATAAATGCCGAGACTGTACGATCACTTATTGAACAACCGCTTTTTGATGAGCATTTTCATCAATTATCTGAGTGACAGAGTTAACTTCTCCATCGTAGAATGTTGCAACAACAATGCAATTGTTTATCCAACTTTTATCAAACAGTTTCTTAATTATTTCCAAATTTATTCGTTCTTCACGATTTATGCGACCGTATTTTAAGACAACAATAATGCAGTGGACGCCACCTATTAATGATTTTATAAACTTCTTTAGATCTGTCCCAATTTGACGGTCTGACTGATGAGGATCGCTGAGCCCAACTGTATCCACATATAATGTTAGATCTCGAGCGTCAAATAACCACGACGTTTTTTTAGTGACCGAATTCGATGTTGCTCCTACTTCACATGGTCGATTTAAATTTTCTTTTAAGACAGAGTCATTGTATAACATATTGATAATAGTAGATTTTCCAGTTCCTGTTGATCCCACAACAACAACAACTTTATTCAACTTTGGTTTTGAAACCTCAAGTTTTTTTATCAACGGAGCTGTTTCCTTAAATAAAATATAAATGCATTTTAAACATAATATTGTTACATGCTACTCAGATAAAATGGAATTGATATTTTCTAGCCTACATTTAAATATTTCTCTGATTCAAAAGAATTTGAATAAATTTTTAACCTTAGTAAAATTATGAACCTACATAAACTTATATAGTGGTCCACTGTTGTTTTGCAAGTCAAGCAAGTTTAGCATAGTTAAAATTTCGACGATACCAATCCCCCGCCCCTCTCCCTCTTGCACCTATAACTAACATGCAGGACGTATGGGACTTCACCTTATTCATAAAAACCTGTTTACTTTGAAGGGGTCAAACAATTTTAAATTGACTTGTAACGCTGTAACGGAGCGTTGGTATGATATTCATTAAGCCATCCTGTGACAAGCTGCATGTTCAGTCCCAGATGGTAGAACAATTTCTTGTTATCAACTTTTCAACTTATTATTTAGTATTTACTAAATAATAAGATAAAATCATTAATATTTAGTAAAAGAATTATCAAGAATGTTAACTACACTAACATAACTTGGAGACCAACTAGAGTCTCTGAACTTGACGCACCCTACCATTCCCTTGTTATTATAAAATAAATGCTTGTGAATAATGAGTATACACTGGCTGGTTTTTTACCCATCCTGAAATAAGAATTTAAAGGATGCAAGACGAGTATATCAAAAATGGCTTTGTTTACCTTTAATAAAGCTGCTGCCGAAGAAAAGAGTTTGTAATGATTGCAGCAGCAAGCTCAGTTTGATTGTTAAGCAGTACAATAGCTATATAGGCTAAGCTAATAGTTCCTAGACGGATTTTTACTGTAACTACCCATGCTTGATAGTTTAATTAAAGACTGACTTTAGAGCATCAAGTCGAACAATCTTTGCTTTATATGAAGATTGATATCCGCATATTCGGATTTGGCAACTATTGTGTTTGCTCATAAAAATCTTCATCAGAGAAAAAGATGATAATGATGAAAATGGACTCTTTTCTAAGCCTAACTACTAAACGCCGCTAAATCGATGTGCCTACGTGGACGGTTCTCCTGATGTTCCTGAGTTAGTTTGAAACTAAATCGTGTAGTTCAAACTACATAAGTTAGATTCAAACTAACTCATGTAGTTCAAACTACATGAGTTAGTTTCAAACTAACTCATGTAGTTTGAAAGTTTTTTAGTTGAGGCCATCAAACATTTTTATTTAAGAGTTGTCCTTCAATAATGAAAGTCCAAGCGATTAGAGATGTTGTCTGATTGGGTTCACTCGAGATAGTCAATGTTCTTGCTGACAGTTAGTACGCGTGGGAAAACACTATCGTTGATTGTGATGCACGGCCGACGACATAAAGTCGAAGTTCTTCATTAAAAAAAGTTATTTGTGGAACAGTTTGCCTGCAATGTGGTCCCAAATGGAGTGTAAAAATTTAGTTTAGTAGCGTAACCAGATCGGAACTATTCCATATTTTATTCTTTTTTTTTTCAAAAAATTGTTTTGTTTATTCAAAAAATACCTTTATTAATTTAATAAATGTACTTTAGAAAAACAGCATGATTAAAATTTAAATAATCTTCTTTAAATCTTTCAAAAATAAAATTAGACATATAATAATTATCAAGACATATAAATAAGAAAACTATAGTGCTGTTTCAAATCTAAAGATTCATAGTCTAGTTTTAAATTTTCATAGAATTTGAACCAGAGTTAGGGAAGCACTATTTGTTATTAGAACCATTGTAATTTGCGTTGAGGATTGATGATTTTAGGTTGATGTTAATGTTAATTGCTAACAACGTTACTAATAACTTAGTAATTATTTATAAAAATCATTTTAATAAAAAAAACTAGTTTAAAAAAACAAACTCCAAAAGTAGGCAAAAAAAGACATTTTATGCAAAGTAGTCCAAAAGTCTCACTTCGTGAACCTGAATCAACATCCGTTACACGTACACAGGGATTTAACAACGAACGATAGAAATCTCTCAATTCCATATTCAAAATTATGCATGACAGAAAAGCTATTTTTCTAACAAATAATCAGTATGGTTAAAACAAGCAACTGTACAAGATGTACAAGCAACTAACAAACTGTCAACAGTTTAAGTATCTCTGAGAATTGGTATAAAAGATTACTAATTATTCAGATTATTATTAATTATATATAAATGTAAAATATAAGTTAATAAATAAAGTATAAAAGACTTTTAATTATTCAGATCACAGCGTATATATATATACATATATATATATATATATATATATATATATATATATATATATATATATATATATATATATATATATATATATATATATATATATATATATATATATATATATACTGATAATGAAAAAGTTAGTGAGTGCATCCTAAGTCTTATAATAAACCAGTTTAAAAAAAATTTATATTTTGTTTGTGCCTCTCTGCATCCTATGAGGTTTTATGGTTACATTCACCAATTAATTGATCTGCAAGTTTCTTGAAACGATCATCATCATGATGATCGTTTAACTATAATCTATCAGTTGAAACTGTTATATTTACTTCCCTTTTTAACCCTCTCCACAGTTCCTCAATGGGGTTAACATCTGGGCTGTTTCCTGGCCTATTTAATGCTGGGACTTTCCTTTCGTGAAGAAGTTTAGTGATGGATTTGGCCATTCGACAATGTGCACCGTCATGCATAATTATTCACACATTCATTTAAATGTGTGAATAACTTTCTCTCTAATAAGTTTTTGTTTTTTTCCTGGTTCATTATACCATCTACAATGTGAAGTCGCCCTGTCCCATGAAGAGATATCACGCTCAGACCAGAACCTCGGCGGGTGTTTAACAGTTCCTTGAATACAGTTTGGATGATATGCTTCTGTTGATCTTCTCCTAACATACTGTGTCCTTTCTCCCAAAACTTTTATACTGTCTTATCTGAGAAGCAGGCCTAAACATAGACAATACAAAGATTCTTTTAATGGAACACCACAATTTCATAACAATCAATAAATTAATTATTATCAATAATATAATGTCGAGGTTGCTCACATTAATGCAATTATTAAATTTAAAACAAAAAGCAAAAAGTTTATTCTAATAAGTAATAATAACCAGCAAACAAGGACAATAATTACTAAAACAAATATATATTATTATTAAATAAATACCTTTATCCAATCATCTTCAGTCCAGTTCTGGTAATCCTTCGCCCAAGCTTGTTGCTTCTTGCACATTGCCTGTGTACCCTTTGGTTTTTTCTGTGGCCTGTATGCCTTGTATCCATGTTCCACTAGGTGTCTTCTCAATCCTTGCACCACGACTTCAACTCCAGCTTTCCTCCATTCACTGAATAAAGCAGAAGATGATTTACGCCGATTTTTGACCACAAAGCTTTATCAGTTCTTGATCACTACGAATTTGCGTGGGGCTGGGATAAGGAGATCTACCTAATTTTCAGTAATATTGCCACCAGTAAACAAATTTTTTTTTAATTCTGCCTACAGTCTGATGAAAAATAGGTCATTCAGCAATATCCTATTTGTAAAAGACAAATGTTGCAACAAGGTAGCGACATCACGACGGTTTGCGGGACTAATGTCCGAGCATTTACCCATTATAAGTTTATAAAAATTTGCACATATATTATAGTAATATCAAATTATAAACTTCCCTGAAATCCAGTCAGTATATTATTTATTACTATTTTGACTATTCACTTAAAGTTTTGTTTGTTGCATACTGTTTAACGTAACACCATCACAACTTCAATATGAACTTAATCACCTCTGACCTCAACTGACATACAACGATAAAACTAACTTAAAATTCTTAGCATTATTTATTAATATTTAAAATGTATATATATATATATATATATATATATATATATATATATATATATATATATATATATATATATATATATATATATATATATATATATATATATTTTTATTTATATATATATATATATATATATATATATATATATATATATATTAATATAAATATGTATATATTTATGTATATATATATATATATATATATATATATATAAATATATATATATAAATATATATATATATATATATATATATATATATATATATATATATATATATATATATATATATATATATATATATATATATATATATATATATATATATATATATATATATATATATATATATATATATATATATATTATGACTTAAACTTAATCAATATAACTAAATCTGTTTTTACTTGATTAGGTTTTATTTAAAGGAAACATTTAAAGGTGTAAGGAATCTGGAGACTCAACCGTTTATGGAGGTACAACCGTTTTTTATTGTTTCCCTTTGATAAATTATTTATTTCTCCATCTAAAATGTCAAAAACAATACAACGCGTAGGTAAAACAGTTTCCTTCATTTTCCTATATTAAAAGAGTGTTTTTTGCGTTTCCGAGAAGTTGTGCATAATAATGTTTATTTTGATAAAAATATTATATTTACATCATGTATTTCCAGACCTTTCCTTTTAAGGATTAATAAATGCTTAATTTAAGTGTTAAAGATATGTGTTCTCAGCGTTATTTGATCAAATGAAAAGCTGTTTTGATATGAACATAACTTAATAAGCAAGCTATGAAACTGCATTCTTTCTAAAAACTTTCACTTTGGGCAGAACCGCATTCACACACAGTAGGCACAACGGCATACTTTTAATATTTATCAAAGTTAGGTAATTACGAATAACAATAATTACAATCGTCACACTTAAATGCGTTCGTGTAAAACTTGAGTAGAAATGATTTTTTTTTGAGATGTTGGGAACAAGATTTTGTATTTTTTTATTTTATTTTTATAAATGAGTTTTTGATAAAAACAAAGATTAATGCTAAGAGTATAATTCAATATCTTGTTATATTTATGTATATCTGGTGATTATAATATTATTCAGAGTCTGTTACATAAATATATATATATATATATATATATATATATATATATATATATATATATATATATATATATATATATATATATATATATATATATTCTTGGTATTTTCAGTCTGAGAAAACTCAGACTGTAAATGCAAAGAATGTTTACACAGTATGCAAATGTGCAACAAAATCAGCAAATATTCTGAGCTGTGACAATTGTAAATATAATGTACCACGGAAATGAACTCCACACAATTTTAGTGGGGGTGCGGTTGTGCTTCACAAAGGGGGCAAAACCTTTTTTTTCACCAAGTGTAATTTTTGTGCAATAACATTTTAAAAAACCGTTTGTTTTTTTTCCTTAATTGCATCGATTTAAAGATAAATAATGTGGTTATTGAAATAAACACATTTTGAGTTTATTTTCATATAACATTTATCCAAAGTTACGGGGACGGTTATGCCCAAACTTTGCCTATGTATTGAGATTCAAAAAACATAATATCCGCTTTGATTTAATCTTAATTCTCATGTATTCTTTTTTTTTTTTGGCAATATCTTGAAACTTTTTCTCGAGACACGGTTCGCATTTTTTTCTTTAAAAAGGAAGTTTAAAATTACATCTTGGAATAACAAAATTGTTATCGGAAAACTTTATTTCTTACTTATAGCTAATTTAATTAAAAAAAGATTAAAAACTTTTCGAAGGCAATCCAGTTTTATTTTGCAAAAAAAAAACAACTTGTGTTGTAACTTAAATTTATTCATGTTTAAAGGACCGAGTGCATTTGAAAGTGGTTTGCGAGGTACATTTCTGTCGACTTCAAACTCAATTCCGCATGGTTTTGTTCGTTACAGAGTTTCTTTAGTTCGTAAAAATAATTTTTTTAGGGAAGTTATGTTTCAATGCAATCTATATGTGAATATCAAAGCAGCCTTTCATCCAGTTTTACTTTTTTAACACATTTTTTTCTTTTTTTATAAAATTGTTATTAACTTTGGAATTTGGTAATTTAGAAGAAATATTTTCTAATTTACTTACCTTATGGAAAACTAATACCTTATAAAAAAAGATTATTCTTTTTAACAGTTTTAAAAAACTAGGTAGGATTCAGTTCTCATACAGCTATTCAAACGCAATTGTTTGCATTGATAGACATGATACTGAGGTTCAATTTAGAGCAATTTGACTGCTTTGATGTATCAATAGGCAGTTATAACGGAGCAGAAATTTATGATTTTGTTGAACTATACATTTTAGATTTGTTAAGTAAAACAATCAATATAAAAGATTTAGGCCTTTATCGCGATGATGGTTTAATAGTAATGCGTAGAAAATCTGGTCTACAGCTCAATAAAATTAGATAAGATATTATAAAAACTTTAAAAATAATGGCTTTCGAATCAAAATAAACATAAATTTAAAAATTGCGAATTTTCTTGATGTCAATTTTAACCTCTTTGAAAATTCATATAAGCCCTTCAAAAAACCAATATATGACTTATTGTTTTTTAAAATTAACTCAAATCATCCACCCCAAAATTTAAAACAAATCCCGAATTCAATTAATAACAGATTAAACCAAAACTCCTTTAATAAAAATGTATTCAACTCCACTGAACGAAAATTTTAGGATGCCCTAAAGAAAATAGCTCCAAAAAATGCATACTATGCCTACAAAAAAAATTTGAATTAATTACACATGCAAATCACGAATGCTTACTAAACAAAAAATCGGAATTAATTTCTAAATATAGGCACAAAACAAAGTTTCTACTAAAAGGCTGTAAAAATAAATGAGTTCAAATAATATTTACATTAAACACCCTATTTAAAAAAAGCATTAGTAATCATTTCTAAAAAAGTCTTTGTTTTATACTGTCAGCAAAATTCCACAAATGTGTGAAAATTTACAGTTGTTAAGACATTTGCAACTTCCTGTAAAATAATTTTTTTATAAAATGTAATTCTATTAATTTCATCATTCATTTCTGATGAATCTTTTTTGTTAAGTAATTTTTTTACTAATATATAATTGCTCTGTTATTTTAAGAACATTAAACACTCTAATGTGTAGAATACACTTTAAAGTTGTATGTATATATATATATATATATATATACATATATATATATATATATATAGATATATATATATATATATACATATATGTATATACACATATATATATATATATATATATATATATATATATATATATATATATATATATATATATATATATATATATATATATATATTTATTTATAATAAATTCTTCCATTTAACACTGTGTTTCATTAACAAAGTTTCATCAGAAATGCATTTATGATGATTATTTGTTTATGAAACACAGTGTAAAATGGAAAAAAAATTTGGTTAAGTGATTTTCTACTAATATATATAAATATGTATATATATATATATATATATATATATATATATATATATAGATATATATAGAAGATAGATAGATATATATAAATATATATATATATATATATATATAAATATATATATATATATATATATATATATATATATATATATATATATATATATATATATATATATATATATATAAATATATATATGTATATATATATATATATATATATATATATATATATATATATATTTATATTTATATATATATATATGTGTGTGTATATAAGTATACACAAATACATAAACACATAAATACTTACACATATACGAACATAAATACATATACACACATTTATTAATATTATAAATGTATATTGTATATGTATATATTACATACACATACACACATATACGCGTACATATATACATGTCAACCCTCTGAATTAGGGTCAGCATTTGGCAATGCCGACCTTACTGTTGACCTGAAAGTGTTTGAGGTCACACACGCACACATATATATACGCACAGAAATGTCTACAAACATACACAAACACACATACATACATACACACTGAAACATATTCGCCTGCGCTTATCACAAACACTAATACATAGATACACAGATTTATGGATTTATAAACTGTATTTGATTAGGAAGGAAACGAATAGGTTACTCTTAGAATCATAGATTGAACAGAGAGCTTTTATTTCACAGGGAAGGGTATTCTAAGATTTTATACTTTGATTTTTTTATGCACTTATATTCATATGTAACAACACGATGATTTTAGTCTGCAAGTTTCAGATTAAAAGTTAATCGAAGAAAATGTCGGTTATTTGCGTTTTTTGGGAAGAAATCGTTGAAGGTATGAGGTAGGTTTTCGTGTTGGTGGTTTTAGACAAACTGGCAATTCAAGAATTGAACAAGGTCACATGGTTTAAGTATCTTAGAAGTAAGATAAAGCACATTAGGATTGGATTTATAATTCTGAAAATGTATTCCTTTTAAAGCTTTGTTTTGAAGATGAGATATCCTTAAAACTTCTTGCTGTTGAGATTGTCCCCATATTTGACAAGCATATCACATATGCGAACTAAAAACGGCCTGATATATATTTAATAATGTTTTTAGGTTGACATAATGGCGAACTTTAGCTAGCATTCCATTTGATTTGCGCAACTTAATGGCTAATTCTTTGAGGTGGGATACAAACGATAGGTTGGAATCAATTATATTTCCTAGATATTTGATTGAGGTTACAGAAATGATTTTTGGGCCTCTTAATCTAAAGTTTAATTTTTTATCGACTTTTGTTTTTTTAGATTTGAATATGACCAGTTCAGTTTTGTAACAGTTGAGGGATAGCTTTTTTGAGCGAAGCCACTAAATTAAATCGGCTCGATCATGGGTAACATATTTGTTAATTTTTTCAAAAGATTTGTTGATAATGAGCAAGATAGTATCATCAGCAAAGTGGTAAGGAGTTGCAAACTTAATTGAGTTATTAACGTCATTAATATAAAGAAGAAAAAGTAGTGGTTCTAATATTGAGCCTTGAGGAACACTGTTGGAACATTTTACTTTAGTATATTTTGAGTCACCGACTTAGACAAATTGAGATTTGTTATGAGGATAGGAAGTAAACCATTTAAGTGGAACTCCTCTGGTTCCATAATATTCTAATTTTTTGAGTAGGATAGAATGATCAACTGTATCAAAAGCTTTTTGTAGGTCAACAAAGACAACTCATGCAAAGTTTTTATTATAAAGAAATTTTCTAATTGACTCAGTAATTTTAACAAGTGAGTGAGTCGTGGAATGATTAGCACAAAATCCTTACTGGTTTTGTAAAGGCATTTAAAATTAATTAAAAATGCATGAGCCACTTATGCATAGCTTTTTTGAAGAGTTTGCTTAGGCTTGAATGAATGGAGATTGGTCAGTAGTTAGACATATCCATTGTAGAATCTTTTTTAAATATTGGAATGACTTTACCATTTCGAAATGAGCTATTTAAAATAATACTGAGAGGTTTAGAAATTATGTCTTGAATAAGATTAACAAGGAATGTAGGAAGGCTATTAGGACCATTGTTTTTTCCAGTTTTAAGAGTGGTTTTAATAAGATTGGATATTTCATTCTCTGTGACAGTAGCAATAAAGAACCTAATAAAATTCGGAGAGTTGATATAGTCAGTAAGTTTTGATGTTGAAGGTATGTTTTTGTTTTGTAGTTTGCTTTAGATAGTAACAAAAAAAGTTGTTTAAGGTGGAAAACCCCTCAGAAATATGAAATTTTTGAAAAAAAATTTTATTTTCTTGTTTTGTGCAAAATTTATTAGAGTTTCACAATCTGAAAACCATTTTTGAAAATTCGCTATAGATCTTCATTAAAATAGATTTTATTGAACCCTAGTATTTTAAGCTTCCTTAACAACCGCCATAGCACTATTTTTTACCTTAACTAAAAAATAGTCCAAAATCCAATTTTTTCCATATGAAGATTATATCTTATCAAGTGAACTGTATTTTCCATTGTTCAAAACAACTTTAGTATAAAAACAGTTACTGGAAAGCTCATAAATATATCATAAATCTTCTACAATGACGAAGGCATGCAGAGTTAAACAAAGAACTTAAAATTATAAAAGGAAAAAAATTTTCAATGTAAAAAAAAAGTTAGTTGTAAATAATGTTGATATGGATGTAAATATGGAATCAAATAATGTAGATATGAACATAAATGTTACTACAAGTGTTGCTGATGTAAATATAAATATAGAGAAACCAGTTGATTTTAACTTTATTAATTCTAATGAACTATGTGCTTCTGCTAAAAAAATAAAAAAAATTTCGTCATCAAGACCAAAGTTATCTAGTAATATAGTAACTGGATACCGTTTTATAGATTCAGAAATACTAAATTCTGTAATTTCTACCCTTATATGTCCAGTATGTATGTCATCTAAGTTGTTTCTCTCTGAAAATGAAAACAAGAGAAAAGGTCTAGCGTCTTGTCTTTATGTTAACTGCTGTGTATGTGATTATTCAAGAGAATTTTACACCTCAACATTGAATATACAAAAAAGTTTTGATATTAATACCAGGGCTGTATATGCTATGAGATCATGTGGTCAAGGCTATTCTGGATTCTCAAGATTTGTCTCATTAATGGACATGCCTAAACCAATGACTGCTAATAATTATAATAAAATTGTTATGAAACTAACTAATGCAGTAAAATCTGTAGCTGAAGACACTATGATGGATGCTGCTCAAGAATTAAAAGACTTGAAGAGTAATCTTGTTTTAAATTCTATTCCCGACCATGTGCCCAATATTGTTGATGTTGCAGTATCATGTGATGGCACTTGGCAGCGACGAGGCTATTCTTCAAACAATGGTGTTGTTTCTGTTATTTCGATGGAAACAGGCAAAGTAATAGATGTTGAAGCTATGAACAAGTTAAGTATACAATTTATTTGTTTTTTTAGGTTTGCATATATGCATATATATTATATGCTTATATGCATATATATGTTTGTCTGTGTGTATATAAACGCCCACCTGATTTGATATATATGTATACACAATACATATATATATATATATATATATATATATATATATATATATATATATATATATATATATATATATATATACATACATATATATATATATATATATATATATATATATATATATATATATATATATATATATATATATATATATATATAATTATTACATACTATATTATATATATATTACATATTATAAAAGATTGGTATTTTTTAAAATAATAAAATCTATTTGATGTTACATACTTCAGATTTTAATATGTTTTTCTCAAAATATCTTTTTCTGAAATCTGCTGTAAGAGCTACACTTTATCATGTTGCTTCATCAAAAAATGAAAATTTACATTTTCCTCACTGTCCAGAAGGTTCAGATAGTTGGTGTCAGTATAATCGTGACAAAGCAAACCATACCTCAACATATAGACCTGGTCCTGGCTTACCAATATCTATTGTTTGGAAACTTAAGCCAATTTATGATGAATTAAGTAGTGATATTCTTTTAAAAAAATGCCTGCATGGCCTTACCCAAAATAACAATGAGTCTTTTAACATGACAATATGGGAGCGTATACCAAAAGGCCATTATGTCTCACTTACACATCTTCAATTTGGCACTTTTGATGCAGTTGCCCATTTTAACATTGGTAGACAAGCTAGTGTTTTAGTTTTAGAAAAAATGAATTTAAGACCTGGAAAGTATTTGTTAGAAGGATGTAGAAAAATTAATCAAAAGCGATTATACTTAGCCATATATAAAAACACAGAACGAGCAAAGAAACGCAGACAAGTAATTCGTGGTAAAAAGAAGAGTCGATATGAGAAATTTATTAAAAAAGAGCAAAACCCATATCAAACTGGTGCATTTTAAGATTTAACTTTTTTTATTATATATAGATTTGCATATTTATTTACACTATTTTGAAATTTTTTATGTTAGCATTTTTAAAAGCTGTTTTTCTCAGATGAAGAGTTTTTAAGACGCCGGCCAGCATATCTAAATAACTAAAAGTAGTGTTAAGTTAAAATTTTAAGTATGAGTTTGTTTGATTGTCTTCTGTGATTTAAACGTAACAGATTTTTTTAAAAATTGAATCCAGTCTTTAAATAGGTCAACAAATTCATAAAATTTGGTCAAATTTTTTACTTGTACTTCGGTCGAATATATAAGCCTATTAAAAATTATTATGAAAAATCTGCTTCGCTCATATCACAAAACTACCTTGTTAGAACAAGTATGGAAAAAAGATTTTGTTAAAATTGTGTACATCTTTAGATACGTTGGCCGGGGTCTTTCAATATTTTGGTGTTTTTGGCACCTGCTACAGCTACCATTTTACCCAAAAAAAAATTTTTTTGTTTTTTTCAGTTAATTTTGTTATTTACTTTATGTATATGAAGTTAAATTTATAAAATGTCGATATTTACTCAAAAAAAAATTTTCAGGGGTTTTCCACCTTAATATATTCGATACAGTAGTTTGATCTGTGATAACATTTTCATTCAATTTAAGTTTGAGAGTTGAACTATAGTAGGATGGTTTTATATTAATGATTTCTTTTATCTCTTTCCAAGTATTCTTAATATTGTTTAAGTTTTTAGTAAAATAGGTTGTATAAAAAGATTTTTTACTAATTTTTAGTAGATTGCTGATTCTGTTTCTATATAACTTAAATTTAGAAAACAGTTCATTTTTAGTACAAATATCTTTATGTTTTGTGTGTTTTTCGTATAGTTTGTTTTTAAAAGAAATAGATTTAAGTATGCCATTGGTGATCAATAGTTTTGATTTAAGTTTAATTTGCTGCTCAGTTAGTTTTTTGTATGGAGCATGTTGATTTAATAACTTTTCAAATATCTTTCAAAAGAAAACTGATAAATTGATTCACATCATCATCTTTTTTGATATATAGAGCCCAGTTAATGTTGGAAACATCTTCAATAAATGTATTTTTGTTAAACTTCTTTAAGCCTTGCCTGTAGGATATACTTTTTTTAGGGTGATTAGTTTTTCTAGGAATGCAGATAAATTGAGTCATATGATCAGATATTGAAACAGTATGATTGCCAATGATTTAGTCAGGTGAATTAAACTTTATAAATATGTTATCAAAATGTGATTGTGGTTTAGCTGTTTTACGTGTTGGTAGAGTTATAACAGAATGTAATGAAAAAGAATTAAACGAGTCAAGGTAGATATAGGATTTGGTTCATTATATTTTAGTATATCCATATTAAAATTCCCCATATATAAAATACATTATTTTCAATATTTATAGGTATATATATATATATATATATATATATATATATATATATATATATATATATATATATATATATATATATATATATATATATATATATATATATATATATATATATATATATATATATATATATATATATATATATATATATATATATATATTTCAATATATATTATATATATATATAGTTTTATATATATATATATATATATATATATATATATATATATATATATATATATATATATATATATATATATTTATATATATATATATATATATATATATATATATATATATATATATATCTATATATATATATATATATATATATATATATATATATATATATTTATATATATAGATATATATATATATATATTTATATGTATATATATATATATATATATATATATATATATATATATATATATATATATATATATATATATATATATAGATTTATATATATATATAGATTTACATATTTATATAAATATATATATATATATATATATATATATATATATATATATATATATATATATATATATATATATATATATATATATATATATATATATATATATATATATATATATATATATATATATATAAATATATATATATATATATATATATATATTTTATAATATATATATATATATAAACTATGTTAGTGTATTCTACAAACATAGTGCTCAATGTACTAAGAAGATATATATATATATTTATAAATTTTATATAAATATATATATATATATATTTATATATATATTTATATTTATATATATATATATATATATATATATATATATATATATATATATATATATATTATATATATATATATTTATGAAGGATTTATATTTTTTTAGAACAAAATGTTTTTCTATATAAATTTACCAAGAAAAATTACCTTCGACATCCTCAACTTTTCGACAGCTTTTCAAACAATTCAGAAATTGTAGCAACTTTTTTTATTTTTTGTCGAAATGAAAAGCAGTTTTTTGTGCAAGAAAAACAAAAAAAAGAAAGATGGTCTATTTTCTTAATTATATATTATTTGTTATTATTCACATTAACTAAAATTACTCCCGTGAGTTTACTGAAATTATTTTTTTTGTACTTGAAAACATCTTCTCGTAAATTTTTTTAAATTACTAATCTGTTTTATTAGAACTACTATACACATTAACAACTTAATTTATTCAAAATAAATAAACCTTATTTTGTTCAAATAGACGTATAAGTCTGTTAATTCTACGAATTAAATAGTTCGTAGAAATTTTGAACTGATTACAATGAATTTTTATAAAACTATTCGTTATTTGAAAGCTAAGTCTTTACTTTTATTATCGTTTTCCTCATAACCAATATAAAGTATATTGAAAAAACAAAGTAAACAAGTCGTAAGAAAACTGTAACAACATGGTAACAACAAAGGTTATACATAACAACGTGTTAGCATCATACTTTTTTATTAAGTAACAATCAAAATTACTAAATGAACGTTTTAATATTATACAGTAAAAATTTACCATGTTAACATTTTAAGAAAAATCTTAGAATCTTAATTACTTTTTATTGCCAGGAGAAAGCATAGATTTATTCTCAGGATTTATTACAAAAACATGTAAACTATTTTTATGTTGTTGTGTTTTGCAAACCTTAATTAGCAAAATGCAAATATATTTTATTCTTTAAAAATATTTAAAAAGTTTAATGACTTGAAAATGTATGCTTGTGTGAAACAGTAAAGTTATATTTAACTCAGAATGTGTTTAAATAATATAAAGCAAAGTACATTTATTAGTATAAAACTTGCTAAACATTTATAATACTTGCTAAACATGTATTAAAGCTCTAAGAAATGCAAAATATTATAGAATAAGCTTATGCGATATGAAGAGGTCTTCAATATAGTTTTTATATGTAAATATAAATAAGATTTTTTCATTTTTTGTGATTTTTAGTACATTTATGTTTTATGTACATGTTTGATGGCTTCAAACAGATGGTAATGATTTGTATATGCACAAATGAAACTTGTGCATTTACAAATCCTTTTTTTGTGTGTTATTTCTTCTTAAATAAACTCGGTTGAACTTTTTATAAATTCCAGTACCTGGTCAAATTGCATGTTTTTAACTTGATCAATTTACTGACTATTTTGATTTAAAGAAATAAATCGTATCAATGGGCTTAAGTAATCAAGAAATGTATAGTGTTTAGCTTTGCTAGTTTATTTGTTTTGGTTCATGGTTTAGGACTGTTTCTATTTTAAGCCAATTCCACCGATGGTTCGCACACCGCTGCAACTTTCTATTAAACAACTTTCACACTTTCAAACCAGCATTTGTAGCGTGTATCAAAAATAGACTTTACTAAACATGAGTTTCAAAGATATGCTATCGCTATTTTTGTTTGCCATGCGCCAAACAAAAGCTAAATTTGATACAAAATTTCAAAAAGTGTTATTGCAACGACTGACAACTTTGCCATGTCTCCAAATAATAGATTAAGACGGCGACATCATTATGGAAGATAAAAAAATTTCGGATTGCGTTTAAGTATACGTTTTTTTCGCCACGACTGTAACCTTGTTTGCCCCGTTATCATATCCTTAGTCTCTGCAGTTTTTCAAATTAAAATTCAGATCTTTAAGCTCGTTTAAACATGCTCGCGCGAGACTTGAGCCAGTGCTGTCATTGACAGGTAGGAACGTAACAAAATATTCACAATGTTGCATATTTGCAAAATCATAGTCGTTTGCTATATAAATCTATATATATATATATATATATATTTATATATATATATATATAAATATATACATATATATATATATATATATATATATATATATATATATATATATATATATATATATATATATATATATATATATATATATATATATATATATATGTATATATATATATATATATATATATATATATATATATATATATATATATATATATATATATATATATATATATATATATATATATATATATATATATATATATATATATATATATATATATATATATATATATAAAATTATATATATATATATAATATATATTGAAATATATATATATATATATATATATATATATATATATATATATATATATATATATATATATATATATATATATATACATATATATATACATATATATATATATATATATATATATATATATATATATATATATATATATATATATATATATATATATATATATATATATATATATATATATATATATATATATATATATATATATATATATATATATATATATATATATATATATATAAATGAGTGATCAGCAGCAATTCCTATATCTAGATGTAATCACTATAAGGCAAAACTAAAATCAGCAAATGGTAGTCAGAAAGAAACAAGGAATATTCAAAGAAATTACTTCATTTAAATAGTTTTAAAACTAAAAACACAATAGCAAAAGCAAAATGCAATATATTGAATCAATATTTCATACATAAACTTGAAAGTGTAAAAAACACTATTTAGGAAATACTTGCGTAAAACCCAAAATCTAAACTCATCTCAGAATTTCCCACAGTAAATATATTAGCAGTATTCAGTACAGTCACACCTACTGATGAGTCAAAAATAATCAAAGCTTTCAAACCTAAGACATTGCCTTTTGATATTATTTCACTATACATCCTTTAATCTTGTTCAGATCATTTTAGTCCAATTATTACTCACCTTGGTGACCTCTCATTCTAATCTGGATTTTTTCAAACTTCATATAAAGTAGATCAAATAAAACCATATCCCAAAAAATCAGGCCAAGCAGAATTTGACTTTTCAAATCTACGTCCAATATCAAAACTCAATACAGTTTTGAAAATTCTTGAAAAGCTTGCATTATCTAGTCACCTTCCGCACGTGACTTCATCTATTAACTTCAATCTTTTAGAATCTGGTTTTAGATCGACTCACTCAACCGAAACAGCATTATTAAAAATATGCAATGACATCCTGCTAATCATTGGTGATGCTTTGAACAATATTCTCCTATCTTTGGACATATCTTCAGCATTTGATATAATTGATCACAGCCTGCTGATTTTTGGTATTAAATATTAATTTTGTGTCACAGATATTGCAATAAAATGTGCGACATCATACTTGCACTCTCGAAAATCTTTTGTTTTTATTGGATCAACAAAATCTAAACCAATAGCAAGTTCAACAAGAGCACCACAGGGTGTTAGGCCCATTTCTGTTTTCGATGTTTGTTTCACCTATATATCGAATTATATCTAAACTCAGTACCAATCATCATCTATATGCTAATGAGAACCAACGTTATACTATCATCAACCCAGGCATAGATAGTATTAATAAAATTGATGTGCTGATACAGTACATTAATTTTATTAATACTATCAGAAGTCCATTTTCTAGAAACAGTGGTTTCTAGAAAATGGACTTCTGCTCAACCCAAATTAAACAGAAGCTGTTTTATTTCGATCTAGCAAACAAAGTCGCAAGCATAATATTGATTCAAATATATTTTACATTTTTTTAAGTTATCACTTAAATTGCATCGATATAACTAAATCTGTTTTTATCAGATTGAGTTTTCTGTAAAAGAAACATTTAAAGGTGTAAGAGAAGTAGGGGCAAAACCACATTTGGAGGCAAAACCGCTTTTTAATATTTCCCTTTGAAAAATTTTTTCTAATATAGCAAAAATAAAATTACACGTTGGTAAAACAGTTTCCTTCATTTCGCTTATGGCAAAAAAAGTGCCTGTTAAGTTTATCAGTAGTTGTGCATAATAATGTTTATTTCGATAAAATTAATATATTTACATCATATTTTTCCAGACTTTTCTTTTGAGGTTTACGCAATATTTGATTTTAGTATTAAGACATGTGTTATCAGCAATATTTCATTAAGTAAAAATCTTTTTTGATATCAACGTAACCTAATATGCAAGCTATGAAACTGTATTCTTAAAAAAACTGTCGACTGGGGAGGAATCGCATAGTCGCAAAGAAAGCGCAACCGCATACTTCTAATATTTATTAAAGTCAGGTAAATACGAATAAAAATAATAATAATCGCCACACTTAAATGCCTTTGTGCAAAAAGTGAATAAAAAAAGTTTGGATTTGAGACGTTGGAAATAAAATTTTGAATTTTTTTATTTAACTTTTATAAATAAGTTTTTCATTCAAATTATGAACATTTAAATTAAAATTAAAATAAGCTAAGAGAATAAATTGATATCTTGTCATATTTATGTATATCTGGTGATAATTATGTTATTATATATTGAAGATACATAATTGTATTTTTCCTATTTTTGAAACATATATACGTATATATGTATAAATAAATATATATATATATATATATATATATAAATATATATATATATATATATATATATATATATATATATATATATATATATATATATATATATATAGATATATATTTATATATATATATATATATATATATATATATATATATATATATATATATTTATGTATTTACATATATACATGTATATATATATATATATATATATATATATATATATATATATATATATATATTTATATATATATATATATATATATATTTATTTATATGTATAAATCAAATAAGAAAACTCAGACTGTAATTAAAAAGAATGCCTACACAGTTTGCAAACGTCTTACAAAATCTGAGCTGTGACAATTGTAATTTAAAGGTACCACGAAAAGTGTACCGTGTTTATTTTCAAATAATAATATTGGAATGTTAAGGGGGCGACTATGCCTCCACTTCCCCATTATATTGAGGTCCAAATAAAATAATTTTCGTTTTGATTTAGTTTTAAATCTAATCTAGTCTTCTTTTTGTTGGTAATATCTGGAAATTTTTTCTATAGATACGGTCGTATGTTTTTTTCTTTAAGGAAGTTTTTAATTACATTTTCGAACGGCTATCAGAAAGTTGTTATCAGAAAAGTTTATTTAGTACTTATACGTAATTTCATTAAACTAAGATTAAAAACTTTTGGTAAAAGGATTCGATTTTTTTTAACAAAAAAAAAACAAAACACGTGGTGAAACTTGAATTTATTCATATTTAAAGCACTCAGCACATATAAAAGTGGTTTGCTAAAAACATTTCTTTTAATTTCAAACTCAATTCCGCATTTTTTTTGCAGAGTTTCTTTAGTTTGTAAATAAAATCTTTTTAGAGAAGTCATATTTAGAAAAATTTTAGCTTTAAGCATCCTTACAATATATTATAAGAGTTTAGTTTCAATGCTATCAATCTATGAATCTGTGAATATCAAAGCAGTCTTTCATCCAGTTTTACTCTTTTAACACAGTTTTTTTTTTTTTTATAAAGTTGGTATTAACTATAGAAATTGGTAAACTAAGAAAAGGATTTTTTAGTTTACTTACCTTATGGAAAAATAATACCTTATGAAAATACTATATTCTCTTTATTTTGAAATAATTGTTTTCCATTTATATGATTTTGAAAGCTGATTGTTTTCCGACATAATAATAGCGGCTAGTCATCGGCTAGTCAATTTTGGAGGGTGGCCGATGGACCATTAAAAATGCATATATAGGTCCACTGATAATTGGCTATAAAATGTATGCAGACAAAATATGACATACTTAGCATGACAAAACTCCAAATAAAAAAAAACATTGAATACATGAAATTGTTTGTTTGTATGGTTTTTCACTAAAAAGAAACTTGTTGGCGCTCTGCTACAACATTTCATGTTTCAGCTTCATATAAAAAATAACCTTAATGAGATAATAAAAAAATCTATAATCTGCTTAATACAGTTAATATATCGAACCAGATGCAGACATTTGATATGCACATATATTGCACAAAATTCGATTTAAAAGTCTTTTCAATAAACTAAAGCATGTAAAAATTTTGTAATAGCATTATTATTTTATTTCCTTTTACTCGAATTACTTTTAACAGATTGATGTAGAAAAGTGAAAACTACTTAGATTTTTTGAGCTCTGAATCCATTAACACAATCATGCATGTAAAAATCAATAAGTTTTAACCAATTTCTTCATTTTGTTTTAACAAACACGACCTTGTTTTTTACGGATTATTTTTATTTTTATTTTTTTTTTTGCTATTTACCTCCTCAAGGCCGAGAAACCCACTGCAGACGAGGAGGCTACGTAATAATGGTTATAACCCTCTCCCAACTCAATAACTCAGAAACACGAACCTTGGTGAACAAGGTTGCTGCGCGGAGAAACAACTTGAGCGCCGTACTACCAGGGACGAGGTAGGGATCGAACTCCGAACCTCTCGCTTATAAAGCAAGCGTTTTACTACTAAACCATTACTGCATCAATTTATAATAAATAAATCATTTTAATTCAAAATTTTGAAAAACCATTTTAAAAAATCGATCATTCTAATTCAAAATTTTGAAAAATTATTATAAAAACTCAATCACTTTAAATCAAAATTTATAAAAAAGCAATCATTATATTAATAATTTTATGAAAAATTATTGTTTATACATTTAATAATAAATTAATTTTTTGATTCCTTCATGTTTATATTAGTTTGAATTTATTATATATGTTTTTATTTTATTTAGAAAGCTAAGACAACAGTGTTTAGACACACTCAAGTCGTTTATTGCGAGTTGCACAGATCTAGTTCCTCCAGCACAAATACGATGGTTTGACATTATTCTTCGTTTACTTGAAAAATGGTTTTCATCATACCGAAATAAAGCTGCAAATGATCGAATGAAAAAAATAATGAAGTATCTTGCAAAAGATTGTGAAAAAGAACAGTTAAAAACAAACAAATGCCTTATGTGTTCGGAAGATTTGCTTCATAGCGACATTGCTCAAACCAGATGTAACCACATTTTTCATTATAATTGCATTTCATTAGCAATTAGAAAGCCTGGTGGACCATGTCCCGTTTGCTGCAACCCTGTTTTTAAAGTCGACTCAAATTTTTGGTTGATTTTCATAATAACCCGCGGACATGAATAACTCATAAACGCACAATTCCATTAACAAATAAATAATTTCCATTTTAAATTGAACCCACCAATGTTATTCTGGATAATAGTACGAGGAGCTCATAAACTTTGTATCGTAATCTTTCTATTACCACAACAAAAATGCTCAACTTTGATTAGCAAAACAAGTTAACACCATGATAAGCACTCTATCGTAAAAATTGGAACTTTAGGATCCCTTTTTACAATATTATGCATATCTTTTTACAATATTACGATTTACGTCATTATTTTATTTTTAATACAATAACTTTAATGAAAAAATGTTAGTAAAGAAAAGTGATATCCAGAAAATATGCACAAAGTTACAGTTTAAACCTTAAAATACACCTTCGCATAAACTTTTGTTGTTAAATATATATTATTTTTGAATGACCACCTAAGAGGATTACCTGTAATGCAAATCCTTTAATGCTAAAAAAAAATCGTCTTGTTAAAACTGCTATTCAGCTCACCAATTGCTTGTCTATCTATCAATCCGATATAAAAAGGAATATGCAAGCAGTTAAAAAAAAAGTAATTTTACTAAGCAAAAAAGTTGTTACCCAAAACTCGTCTTACTCTCAAAACCTATTCCAAAAAAGGTATGCAATTAGTGTTTCAGTTAAAAAAACAAAATTTTACTGTTCCCTCTGCAAACAAATGTCTTAATAAACAAATCGAGTCTTTTTTCTCTAAAGTTGATCACATCTACAGGTTTAGCGTTTCCAAGCTTCACTGATCAGGATAGCAAGATTTTTAAAACTAACTTTAATAAAACTGTAATTTTTGATATCCGGGTAAAAAAAAAAGGATCAGTTGATCACAAGCAATTGCATAAGTAAAAGTAAAATCAAAAAAGCAAAAGCTCTCGGCATAAGAAATTGCTCAAAAACACGTGTTTAAAGTTTTTTTTTGCTTTTGCTTAGTGGTAAATTGCTTTCGCTACTGAGTAAATGCTTTATACCGCTTTCAATAGAAGTTGTTTCTTTATAACTTTTAATTTAAAAATGGCTGCTTTTACTGTAAATGAGACTGATAAAAATGCTTACCAAAGTATAAATAATGATAACTAATGCAACGATGAGTTATATACGTCATTATATATATCATGGTACCATTTTTAAAAGTAAATTAAAATTACAAAATAATAAAATAAATGTTTAATTATCAAATCAAATTAAAAAGCAACGACAATAGAGGCTCGTATAAATGTAAGCAACTGCTTGCAGCTTTTTGAGTTTTAGTTTTTTTTATTCACGCACTTTTCTCATATGTGAGCATAGTTGTTGACTTTAAACACGATATAAGTTTTTATAAATATATCAGATCAAGAAAAGACATATTAAAGCGTTGCTGTTTTTGTCACAATCAAAACAAACTTGGTTAGCAATATATAATTTCAAAACGGTGGCTCTATTTATGGCTCGTTAACTTTTTGAAATAAAACAGATGACAGTGATACAACTTGGGCTGTATTTTCATTTTTTGTTTAAAGATTTGTACTCTTGATATCTGTTACTTGTGATATCTGTTACTTGTGATATCTGTTACTTGTGATATCTGTTACTTGTGATAGCTGTTACTTGTGATATCTTATAACAGGTAACCATTTTAAGCATTGTTATATCTAATTAGTTATCGCAATACTTAGTATCGTGACAAGACATATCTTTCATTCTCTATACTTTCTTTTGTATTTATTAAATAGTACTTATGACTTCTATTGTAAGAATAGCATTTTTGATGTCTGTTAAATATCGTTATAACTTAAATATGGATAAGGTATGTTTTTTATAAGCGATATAGAGCAACTACAACTCGCTTTTTACTTTTGACTTCTGTAGCAAGACTTGTAGTTGTGATATCCGTTAGATATCGTTGTACATAAAGTAGTGACAACTTATATACGGAGATACAGTTCACGCTCTACCATTGATTTTAACTGTATCTTTGATATTCGAATGACTTGTACTTTTAACTTCTTTTAGAAGTCTCTACTAATTATCTCTCATACATAATTAAATACGCTTTATAATGGTATAAGTATGAAAAAAAAAAGATTAGTTTGCCATATTTCAAAGTTTGATAAACTCAGTCTGGGCATTTAGAAATCACCCGTTATATTGTCTTGATCTCTCACTTGATATTTAACTTTGTGTCTTGTTTTCTATACAACTGTTTTCAGATGAAGCTTCTTCTGGTCTTCTTTTTATCTTCTTTATTTGCAGCTTCTACTTCTATTTGTAACTACTACTTTTTTAATCTTTTGATTCTGTTCTCTACCTTAGTAGATCTCTTAATTGTCTTTCTATGAAATACTGTTATAATTAGATTTGTTCTTCTAAAAATGGCTTTTCACTTTTAAACTAGGTTTAAAAACACATTGTAAATTAAATTTATCAATTACTATGATACCAAATTTATCAATTATAATATACAAAATTAATAATTAACTTACTATTTAGATCTGAAATATTTTTGCATAAAGAATGATACGGACGTGATTTGAAGTGCTTGTAATATAACTTAAAATTTTATTTATAAATTTTATAAAAAAGAGAGAACTAAACAATTTTTGAAAGAAAACAAAACGAGTTTGCTTATATTACCTCAGCTAAAATGAAAATTTTAACGAAACGTTTCGATAAACTCAAAATTTGTACAATGATAAAGATAACAAAAACAAATAATAAAAGATTTGTACTCTCGTTGTTAAATAGTAATATTTTTAGAAACCAAATGCAATGAAATAAAAGAATTTATTTCTGCTCATGATAAAATAAGTTTGTCAAAACTTGAAATAATAAAACAAAAAACAAAACAAATATTAACAACGACGTTAAAGATAAAAGTGACATTTCCAAAATCAGAAACAAACTAAAAAGGATAGAAGATTGCTTGCGTAGGAGTATTTAATTGATTAAGTTGCTTTCTGCCTTATTAAGTCTGACTAATACAAAAAGTACAGGATCAGATAAAGTTAGCGTCAGTATATTAAAATTAGTGTATGATATAATTAAATCAATCTTTCTTAAGACTCAAGATGGTCAGACCCCTCAAATTACAGGCTTATTTCTGTCTTTTTCGTGTTTTCCTAAATAGCTTAAAGGAATAATATACAACAGACTGTATACATATTTATTTGAAAATGATATATTATACAGTTAGCAATTCGGTTTAAAAAAAAAAACGAACTCGCAAAAGTGGAGTTACTTGACCATTTATCTAACGTCTTTAAAGAAGACTGTTTTACACTTGGAGTTTTCATTTATCTGTCTAATGCTTTTCACACCGTAATTCATTCAATTCTAATTTAAAAAATGAAGAATTACGGAATAAATGATTCAAACCCACACTGGTGAATGGTTTATATACAACAAAGAGTCTTTGAATGTTCCAAAAACAAAGTTTTTTCCTTTTTCAACAAACCAAACAACTCAAAAGGAATCCAAATTTATAAAACTGTCATTAAAAGGCAAACATGCGTTAATTTTTTAGGATTGAATTTTAATAAAAAAATTTTTTTAAATCTTATTTATGGTATTGCCTGTTTTTTTTAGAAGTGTTTTGAAAAAAGTACACATTATATTTATTTAAAAATTTATTTATTAGTATTTTATTTAAATAAGCATATAAAAATGAATCAGCAGAAAAATGCTATCTTTCATTTCCCCAGTATTTTATTAATAAGAACCTTGAGATGCTTAGCTAGTTTCATAATGTCTTTTTCAAAATTAGATAGTAGCAGGAACTACTAAAACACCGGGACGCAACACTATAATCTCATGTAATTTTGACAAGAGGGCTGAAAAATTGAAACAGCATAAAGTTTATTTTTAAGACTATTTAACGTGCTTTTAGGTGTTTTGAGATTGATAAGGCGTTTTATTAATTTTTTAAATGATGTTAACATTACGTAATTTCAACAACAACAAAAACTATATACAATATAATTGGTATGATTAATTTATTTTTAATTTTATCATGTAAAAACTTACGGTTACGGAAGTTTACGGTTTACGGCAAGCGAAGATGGCGGCTTAATTGAGCATCAATTTACTTTTCTTCTAATCCGTGGTTATCAAAGCAATCACAAAAGAAAAAAAAATATAGAACATAGTCAATATATTCATAATTCAATATATTCAGTTGTTGAAGTTGTTTAAACGTTGTTGTTTTTTAGTTGTTGTTTTCTGGATGTAAAGTTGTTCAAAAAATTCAGCTGATGAAAGTTTTGGTTTTGTGATTGTTGTTTTTAGGCAAATTTTTTTGTTTTGTTTACTTGGTAAATTCGAACAGAATTGTTTCTGATTTAAATTTAATAAAAGAAAAAGAACTTGATCATCATAAAGGAAACGAAGAAATAATGGAAATAACATTGAAAAATATAGAGAAATTAATTACAAACAAACTCGAAGAACGAAAAAAGAGTATTCTAGAAGAAACGGAGCGCCTGTTAAAAAATCAAGAAAAAAATTTTACTGGTATATTTAGTGCAAATTTAAAAATACACACTAATCGATTAGATAAAATTCAAAAAGAAGTAGACACTAACAAATCGAAAGTCTTGAGCATAGAAAAAGACCTACGCGATTTTAAAGAAAGTCTTAACTTTCAAGAAATAAGCATCACAAAAAAATTAAATCAGACCACTAAGCGTTATGAAAAAGAAATTAACAATTTAAATAAAAAGGCATTAGATCTGGAGAACTGGTCTCGAAGGAATAATTTAAGAATAGACGGGATTTATAAAAAACGAAATGATAATTGGGCTGAGTGCGAAAATGTAGTAAAGGAAATGTTCAAAAACCAACTAAAAATTAAAAATGATAGAGTTATAGAAAAAGGTCATAGAATAGGCCCACCTAAAGAAGATAAAAAGCCAAGAACTATTGTCCAAAAGTTGTTAAATTTTCAAGACAAAACAAAAATACTTTATGCTACAAAAAACTTGCGAGGAACAGGGATTTATGTTAATGAGGATTTCGCTAAAGAAACGATCGAAAACCGAAAAAGTTGTGGGATCCAGTCAAAAAGCTGCGACTCGAAGGTAAGTATGCAGTTATAAAATATGATAAATTTTTTTCTGGAGAATTTTGGAAGTAAATGTGATCGTTCTTAAAAAGAACTCTTTCTTAATTTATTTGTTATAACTAATCATGGCTTTAAAAAGTGACTATGAAACTCTTGCCTTTAATATTTTTGGAACGAAATTTTTTTCATTACACGAAAACTGCGACCCAGATATTATTTATGTTCATGATACAAAAATCGAATGTTCTTACTATTATCCAAGTGAATTAAAAGGAATTCTATTTAAGAATGTTAACAAGGAAAGCAACGTTTAAATAAGAATTCTACACGTAAATATCAGAAGCATTAATTGCAATTTTGAAAAGTTCCAAAATCTACTTGAGGAAACTAAATACTTTTTTAATATTATTTGCTTAACTGAAACTTGGGCTACCTCAAACGACACTGATAAAAATTCTAAATTTTATCTTTCTCATTTTGAAATGATTTCTCTTGAAAGGCAAATAAAAAAGCGTGGTGGTGGAGTTCTTTTTTACGTTCATGAAAATATTAGGCATTGCTGTAGAAATGATCTTTGCGTTTCAGACGGCAATGGAGAAATATTAACAATTGAGATTATTAATGAACGAACAAAAAACATTTAATTAGCTGTTGTTATCGACCGCCAGATGGCGTAAGCGAGAACTTGAGCATGTTTTTACAGCAAAAAGTTATTGCGAAAGGTAACAACAAAAAGAAAAAAAACTTTCTAATTAGTGATTTTAATATGAATTGTTTTGACTACAATGACGATAACAAAGTTAGATATTTTTATGATGCAATTTTTAAATCTGGAGCAATTCCTTTAATAAATCGTCCAACTAGAGTAACAAAAAATTCAGCAACTTTGCTGTATAATATTATTTCCACAGACTTGTTCAACAGTGATATAAAATTGGGCAAGTTAAAAACAGATATTTCAGACAACTTTATTATTTTTCTAACCATAAACACTGACCAACCACAACAAAAATTAAATAAAGTTATAAAAAACGTTTTTTTAAACCTTCAAATGTTAAGTTTTTCAAAAATCAACACTTAATATTACATTGGAAACACTTAAATTCTAATGAAAACGCAAACAACCTTTATGAAAAGTTCTTTGAAACATTCACCTCTATTTACGAAACTAATTTCCCATTTATTACAGTTACATTAAAAACAAATCACTTTAATAATCCCTGGATTACTAAAGGATTCAAAAAATGTCTTAAACAAAACAAAAGCTACACATTAAATATCTGAAAACAAAAACACCAGCTAGTGAAAAAATTTACAAAGACTACAAAAATCTTTTCGAAATAATTCGAAAAATTTAAAAAAAACTTACTATTCAAAAGTAATTAATAAAGTTAAAAATGACTCAAAAAGAACTTGGACAGTATTAAAAGCAAAAACTGGAAAACAAAAAACATGCTCAAGCTCTTTGCCACAAATGCTTAAAGTCGATAACAATAGCTTGTATGAAGCACAAATAATAGCTCATGAATTCAATAGAAATTTTACTGAAATTGGATTAACGCTGTCAAGAAAAATACCAAATACCCAAACCTCATTTTATGATTTTTTGGTACCTATTGATAAAGATATTTGCTCTGAAGAGTTATCTGCCGAACTATTATTTGATGGGTTTGAAAAAGCTTTAATATCCTTAAAAAAAAAATAAAGCACCTGGTACAGATGAAATAAACGGGAATATAATTATAGATTGCTACGAACAATTAAAAAATGTTCTTTTTAAAATTTTCAGAGCATCAATTCATCAAGGTAATTTTCCTGAACGTTTAAAACTTGCCAGGGTTATCCCTATCCATAAAGAAGGCGACAGATCCAATATCAGTAACTATCGTCCTATCTCTGTTCTTTCTATATTTTCTAATATTTTAGAAAGAATTATCTTCAACAGAGTATACAATTATTTTAATTACAACAACTTATTTCATGACAATCAGTATGGTTTCAGAAAAGGAAGTTCAACAGAACATGCCATTATTCAATTTATACATAACATCTCTGAATCTTTTTATAAATCTCAATATACACTAGGTGTCTTTATTGACTTATCAAAAGCTTTTGATACGGTCAATCACCGAATTTTAATCAAAAAAATTAAACATTATGGTTTAAACAATAAAATTATAAAATGGTTTAAAAGCTATTTAACGAATCGAAAACAACTTGTGTATAGTAGTGATGGTCAGCAAATTGAACCCCTGAGCATAACCTGTGGTGTTCCACAAGGTTCTATTCTCGGACCACTACTATTTTTAATCTATGTAAACGACTTAAGCAATGCTTCCAAATTGAAAAGTATTATGTTCACTGATGATACTAATATTTTCTTATCCCATACTGATGTTTATGAACTCTTTCAACTACAAACAAAGAACTCAATCCATTTCTTATTTGTTCAAAGCTAATAAATTAACTTTAAATATTAACAAAACAAAATTGATTATCTTTCACTCCTGCGCAAAAAAACGTTTTTTACCAAGTAATATGCCTCAAGTTTATATTGATGAAACGATAAGAGAAAGAGGTAATGCTATAAAATTCTTAGGTGTTTATCTTGATGAGAATATTATTTGGAGAAAACATATTGATCATATAAGCACCAAAATTTCTAAAAACATTGGCATTTAATACAAAGCCCGAATTTATCTAAACAAAAAAAACCTAATCTAACTCTATCATTCATTTATACACAATTATATAATTTATGCAATCATCGCCTAGGAAAGTACGGATAAAAGTAAATTACAACATTTTTATCGCCGTCAGAAACATGCAATCCGCGTAGTTAATTATGCGGATCGCTTTTCACATTCAAAACATTTTTTTGATTATATAAAGGTTTTAGATGTTTATAAACTGAACGTACTTAATGTCTTATGTTTTACTTTTATTTGGAAAAACGATTTATCTTTATTTGTTTTTAAGGACCTTTTTTCTTTAAAACCAATAAATAAGTACACATTAAGAAATTTTAGTTTTTTAAGTGAACCTTTTTGTAGAACTAAGTTCAATCAATTTCGTATTTTATATCGTGCACCCAATGTTTCGAATAAATTAGTATTACCTAATTTTGATCCTTCTATTACTCTTCCTGTTTTTAAAATTAAGTTAAAAAAAATTAGTTCTCTCTATGGACAATATTTTAAAATTCACCTAAAAATAAATGTAAAATGTATTTGTTAAATCTTGAGCTTATTATAAATTGAATGTGTTGTATATTCGCATTATGTAAATACGTTTAATCTTATTTATATGTATATATATATATAGATATATATATATATATATATAGATATAGATATATATATATATATATATATATATATATATATATATATATATATATATATATATATATATATATAGATATATATATATATATATATACATATATATATATATATATATATATATATATATATATATATATATATATATATATATATATATATATATATATGTATATATGTATATATATATATATAAATGTATATATATATATATATGTATATATATATACATATATGTTTTACATATATATATATATATATATATATATATATATATATATATATATATATATATATATATATATATATATATATATGTATATATATTTTTTTTATATATATACGTTATAAATATTATTTTTACGGTTCCGATGATAAAATCCTTATGATCTTCTTTTGGAAACCTAGCTTTATATTGTTAGTACACTGAATTGTATTATTTGCATAATAGTATTACGACTTATGTTTATGTATAACGGCTTATGAATAATGTAACACGACTAACATCGTAAACTTAAATAAAAATTAAAAACAGCAACAAAGTTTAACTTCTCTTTAATTGTGTGTTGTAACATACTAATAATGCTGTAAAGGAGTTTTCATTTCAAGTTTATTCGTTTTATTTTACTGTAGATTTGATATTTTGCATTAATAATTAAACAAAATTTGTCTGAGCCATACAGTTTTGTTAAACCCTTGAAGAAGCAATTTTAAATGGTGGAGACAATTGGGTAATGGACAATTTTTATAAATCAAAAGGTAGAGCTGTATTCAAATCGAAAAAAAGCTTCGAAACATACTTCGCACATTGAAACCGCAGCTCTGCATAAGGTATTAAAATGAAAAGTGAATAAGCTTGTCTAACATACTAAAGTATATGTTCAGCAGGATGACATAGTCAACCAAGGTAAACCAAATTTATAAATTTAGATGTATTTGTATCAATGGTATTGGAAATACAAATACATAAAGCAAACTTACGTTCTTTATAAAATATTGATAGAGCAGCATTTTTTTCTTTTAATATGGCATCTATTGATGCGAGACACATATTAAAATAACAAATATAATCTTCAATTAGTTTTAAGTGACAACAATCGGATTGAGCAATAGAGCATTGAGATATAGGCAAATCAATAACATCCAATTTACTAAACAATTTTGAATGTTGTAAACGCAAGCTATTTTAGACTTCCTCCATCGAAATATAGTAATTGCCACTACAAAGTTGCCTAACAAAAATAAATCACAATTTGAAATAATTAGAATTTTTTTATTTAAATTGCCTTTAGAAAGAATGTATATACATAGGTCCATATAAAAAAAATGATCTTAATTGTAGAAAGGTTAGAATATTGTCAAATATTTTTATAAAATTACTATAAAAATGGTTTTAAAAGCATAAATAAACTAAAAAAAAATTTAAAAACCAATATCATCCAAGTTCTCCCTCAAATCGATTACCTGAAATATTCCAGGGAGAACATACTGATGATTTTGAACGTATACTTGGTTATGCATAAATTTCATTAAAAAGAAGACAGCGACGCTTTTCAGAATTCGATATTTCAAATACACATCAGGTAATGAGTTTCTGGATCTATATATATATATATATATACATATTTATATATTTACATATATATATATATATATATATATATATATATATATATATATATATATATATATATATATATATATATATATATATATATATATATATATATATATAGATATATATATAGATATAGATTTATATACATATATATATATATATATATATATATATATATATATATATATATATATATATATATATATATACATATATATATATATATATATACATATATATATATATATATATATATATATATATATATATATATATATATATATAGATATATATATATATATATATATATATATATATATATATATATATATATATATATATATATATGTATATATATATATATACACTTTACAAACATATATGCATTATGCATAATCACTCAAACATTAGATATTGTTAATATGAAATTAAGTTTAAAGTAACCTATAGTAATGATTAAAGATGAGTTTAATATGGGTTTTGTGCAAAATAAGTACTTATAGAAAACTTACTTGATATTATAGAAAACTTGATATTTAGATCATTTAGGATAATGCATACTGCATCCTAAAACCCAGTGCTTTTTAAAAATACCCATATTATTTGAACATTTATTTGGTAAAGCTGATTAATTTGACATAACTCTTTTTCACTTGGAAACTTGTAAACTTTGACAAATTGCTCGGTACTACAATTTCTAGGCATGTCTCAAATTATTTTACAAAATTAAATTTGTTTTTATGTTAATATTCTAAACTAAATTTTTTTTCATTTAACTAAATAAAATATAATACAAAAATTGAAACAATATTATTTACAGTTTAGTTTTAATTTAAATTATAAAACATAAAATTTTTAGTATGCACAGCTGAAGTCTTACCATTAACAATGCAATAATGGTTTACTATTAAAGCATTGCGCAAAGTGTTATTAGTATTGTGCAAAGTATCATTATTTATAGTACAATAATGATAAAGTTTTAATAAACAATTAACAAAGTAATAATAATAATAATAATAATAATAATAATAATCACAAAGTGTTATTATTTTACAGCTGCGGCGCTAGGCAAATCGTGGACGTCGGCGAAATTATCTTTGCGAGGCCCATTTATGTAAAAAACACAAAACAACTAATAAAAACAAACCTTGATTTCGTCGATTCTTGAATTTTTATTGAGCATAATATTTTATTGAAAGTTATAAACACAAGTTAGAGCAGTTATTGTTAATTATTGTAAACATATTTATTTTACACTTTTATTTGATATATGTATTCACACTTTTTGTTTTTAATATTTAAATAGGTTTCGTTATAAGTTTAAAATTTAGATTGAAAAATTTAAGAAGAGCATTATGGTTTTGTTGTTAATTACAATATGACTTAATTACAATAATTACACGAACAATCACAAATTGCAAAAAAAAAACTTTTCGGCTTTGAGCCTCGCTGAATCTTTTTTAAATTGTGTCATAACTAAAACCGGCTGCTATTTTAACAAAATAGATAAATCAGATAGTCTCTTTTCACTCATCGTGCTTCTAAAGAAGATCTTAATCAGTTTCAACTTTGAGAAGCTTCTCTAAGCAGAAGCTGTACGCTGGAGCAGAATCAGTTGAATGAGTTTCGTAAAAAATTTCATCATACTGGAACTTACAGCTTGGTTGTGATTTCAATGTTTCAGTATTTCTTGATCTTTTTGATGCATCAGATTCACATGTTCTTTCTATATCTCTGACTCTCGTTGGTTTTCCAGACATGGTTTTGGACTTATGTTTGGACTAAAAAAGTATAGTTAGGTACTAGCATGAATATTAAGCTTTGATTTTGGTTTTGTTCATGGTTTAATCTTTAGGTCAAGATCATTTTTAATTAAATATTTAAATTTACGTGTAATTAATTAAATAAAGAGTTAAACTTTTTTATAAAAGTTTGTAATATTAACTTACTTAGTTATTGTTTTTTATAACTTTTATAATAGGTTGTAGTTCTAAGCAATAGCTGCGCTATATGCCTAAATAATTACGCTATAATTAATATTTAAATTATAACTGAATAAACTAAGTCACTTGCTGTATTCGTACAAAAATGGAATAGAATGAGACAATCGAATTTTTTTATAGATCTAGAATCGAATATTAACATTCCTCGTAAATTATATAGATAACAATACGTAACGCCTTAGAGCCAGTAAACAGTAATAAACAATATTTAAAAATGCATTTATGTTATCAGGAACAGTTGGAATAAGATTGATAAGTAGAAAATGATATTTATTTAAAGTTGAAGTAATATAATACCGACGATATAACCGTCAAGTAAACATATTTTCGTTCAGTAAAGCAAAATAAGATATATAAGATTTTATCAGTTATAACTAAGATGCAATATTTAATTTTAGTATACTTTGGCGAGGCCCCTTCAAACGCGCGGCTGTTGGCAGTCGCCGACGCCAAACACCGCCACTGTTTTTTTATTAGCAAAATATTATTAATGTACAAAGTCGAGACCTAAGGTTACTTCTATCAAGGGACAACTTTAATACCGGAACTCAACAATCTTTAAAATATCTTGATTATTTGATATTCTTAGAAAATCTTCTCTTTTCTATTTTTTACTACAATCGGTGCCTATAATAAACACGTATCATAAACACTACAACTTAAGTGTATATTATGTGTAGCTTTGATAGAGTAAATCTACAGCCCACTGATAAATACTGGAGAGCGCATCACTTATATTGAAATTAAAGACGAAAAAATGACTTGGCGCCCAAATTGTGAGAACCCACGATTCGTTACAAAGAGCTTGAAATTTTAAGAAAAAAAAAACAACAAAAGAAGAAAGAATGAAAAGGGTTAAAAGTACTTAAAAATTAGAAGGAAAAAAAGACAACTTCAACTAAATAATAAAAATCTGTTGTGAAATGTCTTACATATGATCGTATTCTTTTTATAATATATTTGGATTCTTATGTTGATATTCAAAATTTGTGATTATAAGTACAAGTTGAAAATATAATACTCCTAAAAGTAAGTAAATCTTATTTTCAACTTTTTTACTAAAATATATATGTTGAATAGCATTCTATATATTGCTGCTAATAATAGATTATAGATATATATGTATATATATATATATATATATATATATATATATATATATATATATATATATATATATATATATAAATATATATATATATATATTTTACTTTATTATTTATGATAAAAAATAGTTTTGGGTATGTAAAAACTGTCCTAATTAATTATTAAATAATAATAATATGTTGCATATCTCTCTCTCTCTCTCTCTCTCTCTCTCTCTCTCTCTCTCTATATATATATATATATATATATATATATATATATACAACATATTTGAAAAAATTTTGAATATAAAAAATTTTAAGGGGTTGCTACCGACCCTCGATCATTAACTAGGTCCCTTATATTATTAAAAAAAATGTTTTTCAAAGGTATGTCATGTTGGATCTCAAATGAAGCGAAATTATGAAAAAATTTAAAAATATGAATCATTTTATACAAAAACAAAGATAAAAGCAATTGTAATTGAAAAATCTTGTTAAATTCCCAATTTTTCATTTTTCGTTGAAAAAATGTAACATTTTGTTAACTAAAATCTAAAATAAAAATTTAATTATAAAATGATTAATATTTTTAAAATTTTTATATAATTTTCCTTCATTTGAAACCCAACATAACATACTTTTGAAAAACTTTTTTTAATAATATTTGGGACCTACTTAATGTTCGAGGGTTTTTTATATTCAAAATATTTCCAAATCTATCATTTTTTTATTATACACAACATATTCAGGGGGTGCCAGCAGTCATTTTCAAAAAAATTTGTTTTTAGAACCACCCTAATATATATATATATATATATATATATATATATATATATATATATATATATATATATATATATATATATATATATATATATATATATATATATATATATATATATATATATATATATATATATATATGTATTCATATATATATATATATATATATATATATATATATATATACATATATATATATATACATATATATATATATATACATATATATATATATATATATATATATATATATATATATATATATATATATATATATATATATATATATATATATATATATATATGTGTGTGTTCGTATGTATATATATAATACATACAATATATTTATAACTTTAGAATTTTTAGATATAAATATAACTTTATAAAATATTTTAACTTGCTTATTACTTATATACTAATATAGCAATTACAATAATACTAAAATAGCAATTAAAAATCCAACTAAATCAGTTTTTCTTTTTGTCGTATGCTTTAATCTATAAGATAAGTCTTTCAATTTGAAATATAGTCATATGCTTCATCAAGAATTTCATCACATATATTTTTATTACTCATTTTTAGTTCAGATTTACAGCTTTTAGCAAAGTGATTTCTTGAGTTTAAAATGTCAAACAATCTTGCAATTATTCTAATAAATTTAAATGTTGCATCACTTCCTTGAAACTGTATTAATTTATGGTCTTAGCAACAGAACTCAATTGCATAAGCTACACTTGATCTAATTGCCTGAGCAGGAAGGTTTACTTTAAATATTTGTTGCCTCAATTTATTTTCAAGGCGTAATCCTTCATCTTCTTTCAGTTTTTGATGATAAACGATATATTTCCATGCTATTGCATTTTTTTGCAATCAAACAAAGCATCACTATTTCCGAATTAGCTTGAGCATGTGTATAATATGAAGGAGAGTATAAACTTTTTTATCGGAGTTAAAAGGATGAGTGATAGTAGTGTTTATTTTTAAAGCATCAATTGAAACACCAAGGTTTGATAACATGGAAATGTGACATAAGGGTCCATCATAGGTTAGTGATATCACTTCAACACCAACATCCGTCAATCGTTTAATACATAAATTTGCAAAGTTTGCTCCTTCGACACCATTTAACCCATCTATTTAAAAATATCCACATGGAACTTTCCATAAACTGTTTATAATAACAGCCATGAGAACTAGGGCATCTTTTGCAACTGGGAATGAATCATCTTGTATGCTATTGCCAAGACCAAGATATTCCTTAAATGCTTTTCCATCCCCTTGATATGTGTTTTTAAATATCCGTTTCATCTAACATAAGTGAGCAAATGACTTTAGATGCAAACAATGGCTTTGTAAAACCTGGTTTTGCTGAAACTTTTTCCTACCATTTCCTGATTTGTGCTTGATGTGGTAACTTAAAATTAAATAATTTTCCACGTAATCATAAACTTTACTTGATTAAAAACTGCAGAGTAAATGCAGAGGATTTGATTTCTTTTGAATATTTAAAACCTTACAATAATATTTACGCATTATGATTATTCTGGTTAGAGCTTGAGAAGCTTCTGTGTTTTTATGTTTTTAACAGCATTTCTTCACAATTTAATGATTTTTTTGTTTTTGACATAATATTTTTACAACTGATTTAAGAGATGTTATCTTTTTTTTCATTATTCAAAATTTTTGCTGTTCTGCTATTACCTTCTTTTTCAAATGCACCAAAAAAAAAAAAAAATAGATCGTAGAAATAAGATAATTATCTTGTTTCTGCGATGTATTTTTTTTTTCTCTTGAGTTAAACTGCAATTATATATTTTTTTTGGGGAGCCAACTTTCATGCAGATAGGTATAACTTTCAAATGCAGATAGGTATAATTTTCAAAAGTTGATCGATTAACAGGAACTTTTCTCTCCTTCATTTTCTAGTATTGAAAGAAAATTTATATATATATATATATATATATATATATATATATATATATATATATATATATATATATATATATATATATATATATATATATATATATATATATATATATATATATATATATATATGTATATATATATATATATATGTATATATATATATATATATATATTTATATATATATTTATATATATATATATATATATATATATATATATATATATATATATATATATATATATATATGTATATATATATATATATATGTATATATATATATATATATATATTTATATATATATTTATATATATATATATATATATATATATATATATACATACGACGACTCATTTATATGTATGAATATGTATATATATATATATATATATATATATATATATATATATATATATATATATATATATATATATATATATATATATATATTTATATATATATATATATATATATATTTATATATATATATATATATATATATATATATATATATATATAAATGAGTCATCAGCAGCAATTCATAAATCCAGATGTAATTACTATAAGGCATAATTAAATTCAGCAAACGGTAGTCAGAACGGAACATAGGAAATTCCAAGAAATTACTACATTTTAATAGTTCTTAAACTAAATACTCAATAGCAGAAGCAAAATGCAATTATTAAGTCAATATTTCATTCATAAACTTGAAAGTGTACAAAATACTATCCAGGAAAGACTTGCATAAAACCCAAAATCTAAATTCATCTCAGAGTTTTTCACAGTAATTATATTAACAATATTTGGTACAGTCACACCTACAGATGTGTCAAGACATTGCCACTTGATGATATTTCAACATACATCCTTGAATCTTGTTCAGTCCATGTCCAAATCTTATTCAGAACTTTTCAGTCCAATAATTGCTCACCTTTGTGACCTCTCATTCTAATCTGGAGTTTTGCAAGCTTCATATAAAGTTGATCAAACAATACCAATTCCCAATAAATCAGGCCTAGCAGAATTGACTTATCAAATCTACACCCAATATCAAAACTCAATACAGTTTTTAAAATTCTTGAAAAGCTTGCATTTTCTCGTCTTCTTCCACACGTAACTTCATCTATTAACTTCAATCCTTTAGAATCTGGTTTTAGATCGAATCACTCAACCGTAACAGCACTATTAAAAATATGCAATGACATCCTGCTAATCATTGGTGATGCTTTAAACAATATTCTTCTATCTTTGAACATAACTTTAGCATTTGATATAATTGATCACAGCCTGCTAATTTTCCGTAATAAATTCTAATTTTGTGTCACAAATATTGCAATAAAATATCTGACATCATACTTGCACTCTCGAAAATCTTTTGTTTTTATTAGATCAACAAAATCTAAACCAATAGCAAGTTCAACAAGAGCACCACAGGGTGTTAGGCCCATATCTGTTTTCGATTTTTGTTTCACCTATATATCGTTTTATATCTAAACTCAGTACAAATCATTATCAATATGCTGATGATACTCACATTTATAGCATCATCAACCCAGGCATAGATAGTATTAATGACATTAATGTGTTTGCTGATACAGTTACAAATTGGTTTCTAGAAAATGGACTTCTGCTCAACTCAAATAAAACAGAAGCTGTCTTATTTCGATATAGCAAACATTTTCGCAAGCATAATAATGATTCAAATATATTTTACATATATTTAAATTATTACTTAAATTTCATCGATATAACTAAATCTGTTTTTATCAGATTAAGTTTTCTTTAAAAGAAACATTTAAAGGTGTAGGAGAAGTAAGGGCATAACCACATTTGGAGGAACAACCGCTTTTTAACATTTCCCTTTGAAAAATTGTTGCTAATATGGCAAAAATAAAA
>NC_088927.1:10582500-10602500 GCF_038396675.1 Hydra vulgaris
ACATGCAAATGAAGAAAGCTTATTAAACAAAAATCGGAATTAATTTCTAAATGTAGGCACGAAAATAAGTTTCTCTTAAAAAACTATAAAAAATAAATGAGCTCAAATATTATTTAAATTAAATACCCTTTTCAAAAAAAGCATAAGTAACCATTTCTAAATAATTCTTTTTATAATAGGATCAACAAAATTCTACAAATGTGTGGAAATTTATAGTAAAGACATTTCCGACTTGCTGTAATTTAACTTTCGTATAAATTGAAGTTTTATTAATTTGATCATTCATTTCTGAATAATGTTTTTTCTTAAGTGATTTTCTGCTAACATATAATTGTTCTTTTAAGAACATTAAGCACTCTATTATGTAGAATACTTATTAAAGTTGTCTAAATATATATATATATGTATATATGTATATATATATATATATATATATATATATATATATATATATATATATATATATATATATATATATATATATATTTATATATATATGCACATACATAGAAGCATACATACATACACATATACAAACATAAATACATATACACACATTTAATAATACTATATATGTGTATTGTGTATGTATACATTATATACACATATACGCGTACATATATACATGTCAACCCTAGGAAATAGAATTCGGCAATGCCGACCTAACTGTCGACCTGAAAGTGTTTGAGGTCATAGACGCACACATATATATACACATAGAAATATATAAAAACATACACACAAACACATACATACACACTGACACATATTCGCTTGCGCTTATCACAAACACTTATACATAGATACACATATATTTGGATTTTTAAACTGTATTTGATTAGGAAGGAATGGAATATAGGTTACGCTTAAAAGCATAGTTTGAACGGAGAGCTTTTAGGTCAGAGGTAAGGTTATTACAAGAATTTATACTTTGATTGTTTTATGAACTTATATCCATAAGTATGATGATTTTAGTCTGCAAGATTCAGATTATTAGTTGATCGAAGATAGTTTCGGTTATTTGCATTTTTTGGGAAAAAATTGTTGAAGATAAGAGGTAGGTTTTCGTGTTGGTGATGTTCTTGAATTGCCAGACATACTGGCAATTCAAGAATTGAACAAGTTCACGTAGTTTAAGGATATCAGAAGTAAGATAAAGCACATTAGGACTGGATTTGTAATTCTGAAAATCTATTATTTTTGAAGCTTTGTTTTGTCTAAGTCTAAGAGGTGTGAGACAAACAATAGGTTGGAATCAATTATAATTCAAAGATATTTTATTAAGTTTACAGGAATGATTTTCTGGTCATTTAATCTAAAGTTTAATTTTTTATCGACTTTTGTTTTTTCAGATTTGAATATGACCGGTTCAGTTTTGTAACAGTTGAGGGATAGCTTTTTTGAGCGAAGGCACTAAATTAAATCGGCTAGATCATGATTAACGTATTTGTTAATTTTTTCAAAAGATTTGTTGACCCTGAGCAAGTTAGTATCATCAGCAAAGTGTTAAGAGGTTGCAAACTTAGTTGAGTTAATGAAGTCATTAATATAAAGAAAAAAAAGTAGTGGTCCTAATATTGAGACTTGAGGAGCCTTGTTGGAACATTTTACTTTAGTATATTTTGAGTCACCGACTTTGACAAATTGAGATTTGTTGTGAGGATAATAAGTAAACCATTTAAGTGGAACTCCTCTGGTTCCATAATATTCTAATTTTTTGAGTAGAATAGAATGATCTACTGTATCAATAGCCTTTTGGAGGTCTACAAAGACCACTCATGCAAAGTTTTTTATTATGAAGAGTTTTTGTAACTGACACAGTAATTTTAACAAGTGAGTGAGTTGTGGAATGATTAGCACAAAACCCTTACTGGTTTTGTGAAGGCATTTAAATTTATTCAAAAATGCATGAATCTCTACTGCATAGCTTTTTTGAAGAGTTCGATTAGGCTTGAATAAAGGGAGATAGGTCAGTAGTAAGACCTATTCATTGTAGAACCTTTTTTAAATATTGAAATGACATTACCATTTTAAAATGAGTTATTTATAATAATACTGAGAGGTTTAGAAATTATGTCTGGAATATGATTATGAAGGAATGTAGGAAGGCTGTTAGGACCAAAGCTTTTTCCAGTTATAAGAGTGGTTTTAATAAGATTGGAGATTTCATTCTCTGGGACAGGAGCGAAAAAAACGTATTAGAATTCGGAGAGTTGATATAGTCATTAAATTTTGATGTTGAAGTTAGGTTTTTGTTTTCTATAGTAACAAAAAGGTTGTTTAATATATTCGATAGAATAGTTTGATCTATGATAATATTTTCTTTCAATATAAGTTTGAGAGTTGAACTTTAGTAGAAAGGTTTTTTATTAATGGTTTCTTTTATCTCTTTCCAAGTATTCTTAATATTGTTTAAGTTTTTAGTAAAATAAGTTGTATAATAAGATTTTTTAATAATTTTTAGTAGATTGCTGATTCTATTTCTATATAACTTAAATTTATAAAGCAGTTCATTTTAAGTACTAATGTCTTTACATTTGTGTGTTTTTTATTTAGCTTTTTTTTAATAAAAATAGATTTATGTAAGCCATTTGTGATCCATGGTTTTGATTTAAGTTTAATTTGCTTAGTTAGTTTTTTGAATGGAGCTTTCTGATCTAATATTTTTTTAAATGTCATTCAAAGAAAACTGATAATTTAATTAACATCATCATCTTTTTTAATATATAGTGTCCAGTCAATGTTGGAAACATCATCAATAAATATAATTTTGTTAAAGTTCTTGAAGCATTGCCTGTATGATATACTTTTTTTAGGGTAATTAACTTTTTTAGGAATGCAGTTAAAATGAGCCATATGATCAGATATTAAACTAGTAAAATTGCCAGAGATTTTTTCAGGTGAATAGAACTTTATAAAGATGTTTTCAATAAGTGTTTGTTGTTTAGCTGTTATGCGTGTTGGTAAAATTATAACAAGATGTTATGAAAAAGAATACGCGAGTCAAGGTAATGTGTATATATATACATATATATATATATATATATATATATATATATATATATATATTTATATATATATATATATATATATATATATATTTATTTGTATATATATATTTATATATATATATATATATATTATATATATATATATATATATATATATATATATATATATATATATATATATATTTATAAAAGATTTTTTATTTTTCAAAAAATAATGTTTTTGGCAAGAAATTTAAGAAGGAAAGTTACCTTCGACAACCTCAACTCTTTGACAGCTTTTCAAACAATTCAAAAATCGCAACTTTTTTTATTTTTTTTCAAAATAAAAGAGCAATTTTATGTAATGAAAAATAAAAAAGAAAGTTGGTCTATTTTCTTTTTAAAATATCGTTTCTTATTGTTTACAGAAACAAGTTACTCCCGTAAGTTTACTGAAATTAATTTTTTGTACTTGAAAACATACTCCTGTAAGTTTATTTTGATAACTAATCTGTTTTATTAAACTACTATACACATCTACATCTTAACTTATTCAAAATAAATGAGCATTATATTGTTCAAAATGACGTAAAAGTCTGTTAATTCTACGAATTAAACAGTTCGTAGAAATTTTAAACTGATTTCAAGTAATTTTTATAAAACTATTGTTTATTAAAAAGCTAAATCTTTACTTTTATTATTGTTTTCCTCATAACCAATATAAAGTGTATTGAAAAAATAAAGTAAACAAGTCGTAAGAAAACTGTAACAACATGGTAACAACATAATTTATACATAATAACATGGTAACATGATACTTTTATATTAGGTTACAGTCAAAAATACTATATTACCATTTTAGTATTTTACATTAAAAAAATACTCAACATTTAACATTTTAAGAAAAGTCTTAGAATTTTAATTACTTTAATTTTTAAGAGAAAGCATAGATTTGTTTTCAGGATTTGTTTCAAAAATACGTAAACTATTTTTTATGTTGTTGCGTTTTGCAAACTATAATGGTCAAAACGCAAACTTTTTTTATTGTTTAAAAATATTTTTAAAAGTATAATGGTTGGAAAATGTAGGCTTGTGTGAAACAGTAAAGTTGTATTTAATTCAGAATGTGTTTAAATAATATAAAATAAATTACATTTATTGTTATAAAACTTGCTTAATATTTATAATACTTGCTTAACATGTATTAAAGATCTAAGAAATGCAAAACATTCTAGAAAAAGCTTATGCGATATGATAAGACCTCCAGTATAATTTTCATATGTAAATATAAATTAGATTTTTTTATTTTTTGTGATTTTTAATGCATTTTTCGTTTTATGTACATGTTTGATGGCTTCGAACAGATGGTAATCATTTGTTTATGCACAAATGAAACTTGTGCATATACAAATCCATTTTCTTTGTGTTATTTCTTCTCTAATAAACTTGGTTGAACTTTTTATAAACTCCAATGCAATGTCTAAATGTATGTTTTTAACTTTATCATTTAAAAATTAAACATGCTCACGCGAGACCTGAGCCAGTGCTGTCATTGACAGGTAGGAACGTAACAAAATATTCACAATGATGCATATTTGCAAAATCATGGTCGTTTGCTATTCGTAAAGGCATTAGGCACACATTCTAAAACGACGGAGTAATGTTTTAAGTTTTGATTAATATCTTTAACTTCTTGTAAGGCAGCATCACCGATCAGATTAAGTACTTCATTTTGAATTGTTTTCCCTGAGTAACAATTAGGAATTTCTTTTATTTTTATGCGCCATAAACGATCTTTTGTCATGAATTGTACTTTCCTTATAGTATTTTGGCTCTCATTTGCATTGCTTGAGTCTGTATTTTCTGAAAACATTGTTTTATTTCTGAAAAATTGCTGATTTGTTGACCCCTTATTTCAAAACTATTTGACTACTTTGACCACTCGTTGGCAACTAGAAAAACAATTGTCATCTTCTTTCTGAGCAAAAAACGTGCTAAAAAGGAGTCTTTTCAACGTTTAAAAGATGTTGAAAACGCCTTTTGAAGGATGAATAGACAACTTTGAAGTCCATACTCCCTCTGGAGTGATAGTCCTGATGAATTAATTTACTTTTAGCTATATGGAAAGCTTGCATATGTTGCGCATGTTAACAGTATATTGTTTTGTTTTGCTGTCGAAATATTATAACATTTATATTTTTTTTGCTTATTATCAAAGTTTTCTCTTTTCTCTTAAAGAATATAAATGAATAGTTCATTAAAAAAAAAACTCTTTATACCAAAAATTGCGTTTAATACACCTAATCATTTCATCTTAGAAAACCAGTTTCCTAAGATGAGGTTTTTTTAATGGAACTCAAAATAACAAAAAAATAATCACAAAAAAAATTAAATAAACTTGCATCTTCAAGGACTTTACTTAAGTAAAAAATAATTATCTGAACCATAAAAAAAATAATAATAGTAAATCGCCTAGCTCTAAAAAAGTTAACAACACTATTTTTCAAAAAACTTTGCTTCGCGGAGATTAACTTTATAAAACGCGCTTCTTAATAAAAAGCCGCCATCTTGAGCGTCCAAAAATCATCTTTAATGACTTTACCAAGTACTATCAATAATTTAAATACCATGAGAACAACTTATGTGTTATCTCAAGCAACCCATTAACTTAGAAGCAGATAAGCATAAATATTAAGCATGTAATAAATTTTTGATGATCTTGTTTTGTTCTGGCGTAGTTATAAAATATTGAATAATTAAAAATTATAACAGGGACAGTAAATTTTTTTAACAGTAAAGCAATCAAAAAATATTTACTATACTACCAAGAAATTAAAATAAAAAACACCGTCGAACTTGTATGAATTTTCTCAACCAAAAAAGGTCGCAACAAAACCATTAGTCTACCCGTAAAAGCGGTTACACCATCTTAGGAACCTGCTCATCTTACGCAATCTTCCCCTAAGTTTTTTTTTAAAAGTTTAAAATGAGAAGAATTGGTAAATCTCTAAAATTAAAGGACAAAAAATACTTTAAATTTGTTTCATCAAAAAATCAAACTTTGAATTTGTTCAATCAAAAATCAAAATTTGAATTTGTTTAATCAAAATATCAAACTTTGAATTTGTTCAATCAAAACATAAAACTTTGAATTTATCCCAATGCTTTTATTTACTCGTCGTCTCTATCTGTTGGTTTGTTTGTCTGTGATTATTAAATCTTGCAATTAGTATTTGAGTCACTTTTTGATGATAGATTTTGTTTAATTTTGCATACCTACTCTTGCTTGATGGAAATACAATATTCAATAATTAGTTTTGTAAAAAGTCAATTAATTTTTGTTAATTTTAATTAAGTCTATTTTTTATATAAAAAAAAGAATAAAAGTTTTATAAATAAGTATAATGATTGTTTTCAAAATTTGTATAATGATTGTTTTCAAAATTTCAAAATTTTCAAAAATGCGCGTGAAGCATATTGGGATAAGATGTTTAGTTTGTATACGGAATGTCGGTGGTTCGGTACCCGCCTCTTTCTGAACTCTTTTATTTTTTAAATTGAATGTTTTTAAAATAAAACAGTAATATCAGAAAAATGTGCGTTTTAATAACATATAAAAGCATTGGGTTTCAGAAACTCGTTTTTAATTTTACTTGTTTTAATTTAGATAACTTCATAATAACAATGTAAAGTATGTTTCAAAAACATAAGAAAGAGATCTAAATTCTTATAATGTAATATTATAAGTTAATATAATAAGTTTCCCATATTCATTAAATAAATAACAACTACTAGCGTAAAATAAAAATTACTATCGTTTTTTTAATATATTACCATTTGACTGCGAATCGAATTATCTTAGAAATATTAACTCTTTGTATATAAAATTCACAATCGTTATTCGCTCCCAAGCGAATTATAAAATGTACTTCAAAGTTAGCTCATAAAAGTAAACTCATAAAAATATCACTTTTTTAAATTAAATTGTCGTTATTTCAAATAAGAAACTCCAATTGCTCTCTAGTTGATTGTAAAACGTGATGCAATGCAAACACATAAAGTCTATTGAAAATTCGAAACGCTAATTTCTCACTAGCGGGTTGAAGAAATTCTTTTAAAAGCTTGCGTTAACGATGAGCAAAATCATTATTCTAATTGTGATGTAAACAATACTAATAAATCAATATTAAAATATGGATAAAACCGCATAACTTAACTTATTGATGGTCTCGTATAAAAACGCTAATATTGATCAAAAAAAGGCTAATATCCAGAAAGAAGTCCATGGTATATGGAACTCATTAAAAGAAGAAAAACTGGTGCACAAGGATCTTAAACCAAGAGTAATGTTTTTATTCAATTTATTTAATTAAAAGGCAATGAAGTTCAGGAGCAAACAATTATCATTTTGGGCAAATACTCAAAAACAGTCTGCCCCACGTATACTCCACTTAAATTTGACAAGAATTTCTCACAGTTTGCTAAGCCCACCAATGAGCGATCTGTTCTTGATGATCAACAAAGTGCATTAACTTTGAGTTTGTTGACCACGAAAAATCAAAAAAATGCAAGAACAGTGGCTCAAGATCGACTCAATTCTGAGATTGCAGCTTTAAATTATGAAGTTGCTGGACTGAAGACTACAAAGAGACGTGGATTTATTTCTGAAGTTGAAGAGGATGATTTGAAAAAGGAAAAGAAAAAACTTGCTCATCTATGTAAAGAACTGTCCAAAAAAAGTATGATCAAGTTCAACAGAAGAAAACTATAGAACTGAAAAAAGCTATAATGGAGGATGTCTGCTTGGAGCATCAAGAAGTCAAAAAAAAACTAAAAATCAGAAAGAAACCTGGTTGATCGTCATTAAAAGTAGATCAACTCCTTTTTTTGAAGGCGATTATAGATAATGCTCTCCATGGTTCGTCCGCTGATGAAATACGTCGGTCAGAGGTCCTTCGGGTAACGATAGCTTAGCTATGTTTGTTTTTTTTGTAGTTTTTGCACTATTGTAAATATCCTTGAAATGTTAACAACTAATTTCATGATCTGATTTGAACATAATTTACAAAATAAACCCCGTTTTCTGTAAATAAGTTAATTATATCCAAATATATTTCTTTGTTATTTAGAGCATTAAAACTCTCGACGAAATGACATCCGATATGAACAAAATTGGATTTGCAATCAGCAAGAGCGCCCTCTATCCTTGTCTTCTTCCAAGAAGTTACGGAACATTAGAAGACATAAGGCACGTCAAAACAGTCCCTATAAGATTGATCAGTCCTCAGAGTTAATCTCATTTAAAACATGTTGACGGACTCTTTCGCAGTTCAACTATAAAATATGTGGAAGAAGTTTGTTTTTAGGGCCAGATGAAATTTGTTCCATTAGCCAACATAACAAGGCTAGATTGCCAATTTCAATCACAGCAGCCAACAAACAGGGGTCGTTGTTGATGTATTTGAAGCACTGGGTAACTCTACCGAACTACGACTGGGTCGTGGCTGCTAAACACAAGCTTATACCATCTGTATACGCTGGAATTACAATAAAAAAATGGTCTTGGAAAAACAGATGCTGTTACATATTCTGGACCTACCTACATTGCTGTTCGATCAGGAAAAAACGCATTCTCGACCGCCTTTGCTCATGGATTAAACTTTCAGCGGCTCCTGGATATCAAAGAATTCGACTCTATTACCAGAGATCCTTAAACTAATATGGTTAAGTCTATCGTTGTGTTTAGCGTCGATGGAGGACCCGACGAAAATCCCAGATACCAGAAAGTAATTGAAATCGGGATTCGCCATTTCTTGAAGAATAATCTTGACGCTCTTTTCATTATGACGAACGCTCCACGCCGCAGTGCATTCAACAGAGCTGAGCGACGAATGGTACCTCTATGTAAAGAATTATCTGGGGTGAATCTTCCGCACGAACATTACGAAACTCATCTTGATTTTCAAGGTAATTACATTTTTTTTTTTTTTATTTATCTATTTTGCCGTTTAATAACTTTTACTATTTACAAGGTTTATAAATAAAAAAAAACTGGCGGGGCAAGTAGAAGACATTATTTTGTCTTATCACCGAGCCCCAATCGTACGTATTTACAATAGCCGGATAATATACTTAAACTTTACAAACTATTTATTAAAAATTATAAATGTAAAAATAAATAACAATTAGTTTAGGAAACACATCAAGAACAATATTTATGTTAAGAGTAATAATCAAGTAAACAAGAAAAACTGAAAGAAAAGTAAAAAAGAAAAACAAAAAAATAAATTAATTAATTAAAGAGCACGTATTTTCAAGAGCCATACTATATACGTATATTATACAAAGTATTTGTTGAAGAATATGAAAATAGAATTTATAACAATTTGTAATAAAGTAATATTTAAATAAAGAACAAAAATTTCAAAATAAAAGAGTACTTAATTTAAAAAAACCGTTATATGTATGTATATTTTTAACCAATTTAATTAAAAGTAAAATAAATAACAACTCATTTATAATTAAGTAAAATGTTGAAAAACTAAGATTTCACCAATAACTTTTAAGATTAGAGGAAACACCATAACTCAAATAATGAAAAAACTAACAAACAAAAATTGATAAATTGATAAATTCTGATACATATTTTATATAATTGAATTTTAGTTTAAAAGAGGCATTTAAAATCGGATATATTAAAATCCATAAGTAATAACACCTGTTTCGATTCTTTTTTAAACTGATGTATACTAACTTTATCCGTATTTGCAATATTAGGAAACTTTTTTCACAAATAGGGTCCACGATATTGAATTGAATATGTAATTTGTTTTGAATTATATTTAGGGACAATGTAGTTATTATTTAAAAATTTTGTCGGATATATATGCTCTACTTTTTCAAAATAGGACTGAAATATTTTAGGAGATAGTCCCATTTTTGTTTTATACATAAACATTATAACTTGATGTAAGTTTATTTTATAAACATTTAATGCGCCCAGTATACGCAGAAGAGGCTCGCATGGTACAAATTTATCAGCTCCAAATAATATTCTGCAGGCATGTTTTTGTTTACTGTACAATTTTTTTAATTTTGTATGATTTGTACTTGCCCATGCAATATTACAATAAATCAAATGACAATAAATGAAAGAAAAATATAAACTTTTTAAAGATTTATTATTTAGAAATGGTTTAGCCCTATATATCATGGCAATATTTTTTGATAATTTTTTCTCAATGCTTTTTATATGATCACTCCAACGTAAATGTTCATCTAATATTACGCCCAAAAAGTTAACTGAAGTTTCTCTTTTAATGTTAGCGTTATTGATTATTAGATTTGGGAGTATAATGGGAATATTTTCTAATTTATTTACTTTATGAAATAAAATAAATTTGGTTTTCTCCACATTTAGAGACAGTTTATTACTTATAAACCATTCATTAACCTTACCCAACTCTTCATTAGCTGTTTCAAAAAGGGTTTTAATATCTCTGTGAGAATAAAAAAGGTTAGAGTCATCTGCAAAAAAAATACAGTTTAAGAGGTGTGTTGCTAGATTTAAATCATTTATATATACTAAGAATAATAAGGATCCTAAAATAGAGCCCTGGGGGACACCACAAGTTACAGCATATGGAATTGTTTGTTTTTGCGCATATTGGATAAATTGCATTCTATTGGTCAAATAGCTTTTGAACCAAAGTAAGTTATCATTATTTACTCCATAATATTCAAGTTTGTTTATTAGTATGTTATGGTTTACAGTATCAAAAGCCTTTGACAGATCAATGAAAACTCCTAATGTAAAGTAGTTAGTACTAAATGCGTTTGTTATTTGATTGACTATATCAATCACTGCATGTTCAGTGGAACATTTTTTCTCAAAACCAAACTGTTTTGAGTACAACATATTGTTTTCTAATAGATAATTAAATAGCCTGTTGTACATTATTCTTTCAAGCATTTTTGAGAAACACGGTAATAAAGATATAGGTCTATAATTAGAAATAATAGAGTCTTCGCAAGTCTTAAAAACTGGTGTGATTTGTGCAATTTTGAATTTTTCCGGAACAATACCTGTTTTAAAAGAAAGATTAAAGATGTGAAACAAAAGAGGTTCGATTATATGATAAACAGATTTTACAACATTAACGTTAATTTTATCAAATCTAGCACTTTTGTTGTTTTTAAGATTATAAAAGGCGGTTCGCAATTCAATTAATTTAAGATTAGGTTCATCCATAACTTTATCGTAATTTTTTAAATAAGACTCAAATGAAGTTGAATTCAGAGGAATTTTTGATGCCAAAATTGGACCAGCATTAATAAAAAAGCTGTTTATTTTTTCACCAATAATTGATTTATCAAAAATATTTTTATCATCAACTGTTCTTTTTTTTGGCAGAGTGTTTCTCGTATAATTATTTTTGCCAATTACTTCTTTAATTACATTCCAAGTTTTTTTGTTGTTTCCGCTTGCTTTGTCTAATAGTTTTGCATAATAAAGCTTTTTAGAGATTTGTTTTGTTTTTTCGAATACATTTTTGTAGTTTTTATATGTCATTTCGTTTTTATAACTTTTTTTTTTTAAGTATTTATCATATAACTTTTGTTTTCTTTTTGAGGATTTTAGTAACCCATTAGACATCCATGAAGTCATAACTGTTTTTGTGTTCACTATAATTTGTTTTTCAGGAAATGCTGTTTCATATTGTTTGCAGAATTGACTTACAAATAGATCATATGAGTTGTTAGCATCGTTTGATTGCAATACCAGATTCCAATCAACGTTGTTTTGTTAAAAGGTTTTGAAACTGTTTTACAGAGTTTTCATTGATCTGTCGCCTAAATATGGTAGTTTTAGAAGGAATGTTGTTATTTATTATGTTATTAGTAACTAAAAATGTTGGGAAATGACCTGATAAGTCAGTTTTTATTATATCTGTGTTAAGACGGTTATTATGAAAGTTATTAGTTATTATATTATCAAGAAGTGTCGAAGAGTTGTTAGTCACTCTAGTTTGCTTGTTTTTTGTGGAAATTAAGTTACTTTGAAGAAGAGTGTTTATAAAATTTTTTACATTATTATTTGAAGCATGTTTTTTTAGGTCAATGTTTAGATCACCAGCCAAAAAGACATGATCTCGCGTTTTATTGATAAGCTGTTATAAATGATTTCAGATGAGTTTTATATTTTTTTAAATTACCTGATGGTGGTCTATATGTCGCATTTACAATTATGTTTTTTGTGTTTTTATTTTTTAATTTTATACATAATGACTCACATCTATTTCATTCACACAGAGATCATTGCGTAAACTATAATTAATTCAGTTGTGGATAAAAATACTTACGCCCCCACCAATACCAAAACTACGTGGTTGGTGAACTGCTTTGTAATTAATTAGTTCAAATTCCGCATTTGTTTCACTACACTTACACCAAGTTTCCGTTAGACAAATAATTTTAAAGTCATGTTTTAATTCATCCAACAAAAACTTACAGTTTTCAAAATTTTTTTTTAAACTTCGAACATTAATGTTTAAAATTGAAAAAAAAGTTTCCTTTTTTTGTAGATATTGGAAAGATTCAAAAACTGTACAGTATTGACTTTCAAATATTTGTTGATTAAAATTATTAGAGTCATCTTCGTCCCTGAGAATGATATTTTCATCAAAAAATTTAATTATTAAGTTTTCTTCCATTTTTTGTTTATTTGTTTTTAAATAAAATAAAATAATAATAATAGAAAATAAAAAGGATTTGTATAAATAAAAAATTGCAAATAAAACAATAAAACTTAACTCTTGCTTTCTTGGCACGGTTTTTTTGATGCCCAATCGCGCACAATTAGCTTATCATACGATATATATGCAAATTTTCCCAGCTGCCTTTCAGTTTTCATTCTTTCTCTCAATTCATTTCTTATTACATTAGTTTCGTAGCAAAAATCTTCATTAATGAAAATACTTTCACTCTTTAATTTAAAAGAATTTTTTAAAATTTCCACTTTATCTTTGTGATCTAAAAGTTTTATCATGATTGTTCGTGGTTTTTTTGCATCTTTACGTCCGCAGCGATGCGCTTGTTCAATTTTAACATTTTTTACCCCTAAAGTCTGTTCAAACAGTTTGATCACTTTTGTTTCACTTTCCGTCCATGTTTCATTTTCGTTTTCTTTCAGTCCATTAATTCTGAGATCATTTCTTCGTGAGCGATCTTCAATTTCTCTTAGTTTATTTTTAAGGTCGGTAAACTCTATATTTTTGTGCGCTACATTTTTAGAAACTCTTTCTTTCTCGATAGATTCAATATTATTTTTAATCTTTTTTTCAATGAGTTCTTCGTGAAAATTTAAGCTTTCTTTTATATCAAATACATCCTTTTTGAGTCTTTTAATTTTTTCCATTCTGTCGTTAATATTTAATTCTGTTTTTTGGTGTCTGTCACTCGTTATCTTTGCATTTGCACTAATGACTTTAAGAACGTTTTCTTCTTGTTGTTTTATTAGTAACTCTATGTCTTTCTTATACTCAGCAAACATTTCTCTAAACATATTTCTTATTTCGCTAATTGTAACTGCCATATTTAACAATAAAATTGATAACAAATGTTAACTTTTAAAAATTTTTTTTAAATTTTATCAACTATAAAATTTTTTTAAAAAATTTTTTAAATATCAAGTGACAAACAAATAAAAAATCGTATAACATTTACATTTTAACATTCAAGATATAGTTTTCAAAATTGACAAAAGTTAATTTGTAAATTTATTAATATAATGTTTAACATATAATAATCAACACATCTTTTTAAATCAGGCAGGACAATAGATGAAAATTTAGAAAAACAGAACTTTGGTTATGCTGGACAGGCTTTGGCTGATATTTGGTCTGATCTACAAATTGACGGTTTTTTAACAATTGCATAGTATATTGATCCAGACAAATCAGAGCTTGAGTGAAGGAGCCTTTTATTACAAGATCAACGTTGGATTGCCGATCATCTTCTTACAAGTCAATATTTTACTCAAATGTCAAAATCGTTCTTGTTGTCGGACTATTAGAAGCTCTTACTTTACTCTAATTTAAGCAAGATTTTTTCCGCCACCTGTCCCTGTCAACCAAACGAAAGTCGGGCTCAAAGCAGTAAATGTCTCAGAAGGAGCAAAAGAATTGTTTCCATCATATGTCTTTATGCACATCACATCAAACATAGAAATATTCTTCCTCGTACTGCTAAAGGATTTCCAATTTCGCCGTGTGATGCGTTTTTTCCATCGATTCAGTCTGGCCTAGCTGATAGAATCTGTAAAAAAAGTGCAGTATCTACTTTGCCTCTCAAGCTTTGTTTAAAAAACACACTTCTGTCCATTCTACTGCTATAAGACTCCCTGTAATCAAAAGGGTCCAACCTGTTCGTATCGCTGCCATGCGTCAGACAGAATTTTTGGCAGTCATCGCCTTGCAGAAGGGATTGAAAACTGCTGATTGGTTAAATGAAAGCGAAGTTGACGCAACGAATTTGATTGTACCTCAAGAATACGATATCCTTTTAGAGCGCGGAGAGCATTCACTACCTATTGTTTTAATCGATAATCACTTTAACTACCCATGAGAAGATTATATTAAAAATATATAATACTATTTGCCTGGTTGATTATTCAATGAGATATCGACTATTATATAATATAATTTGATAAGATCTAGTGTTATATAAATGTATAATTTAGTCAGAAAAAAAATCAATGGTATTTAAGCGTTTTTATTGATTTTAGGGGAGAGTACACAAAAATTGACATCATATATAACGGAGGGTTGGCCAAAAATTGAAAGTTAGACAAAGGGGGAAGGGGGAGTCAAAAATTGAGAAAAACACTGATATCATTCATGGATGACCCCTCTGCAGTAAATGGTAAACACAATCAAAATTTAAAATTAGGAGGCGATTTCAGTATAAAATATATTTTAATTAGTTAAGTGGAAGTTAATTACATAAATATTAAAAGTAATAGATTTACTGAAAAAATTTTAATGGATTTAATAAAAGAAAATGTCTCTTTACTGTTTTAAACGCGCAAATTTACCTCATTGATTACGTAAACTTAATATAAGCATCTCAAACATAGATGGTAATTGCGTGACATTTCTCCCAACATTTTCAAACAGGGTTGGGTTTTATCACTCACCAAGGAGGAAGGGGAAGGGGGCCAATTAAAGTTCAAAAACTTACTTAGCCGTGTTTTATCTATAACATTTTTATTCACATAAAAAATTGTCTTTAAATTACGTCACACTCTAAGGAAAAGGAGGAGGGGATTAGTGGTTTTGTAAAGACTTGTACGGAACTTTTTACAAAATCAATACGCATGGGGGCAAAAATGGTCAAAGCTGCTGGAATTAATTTACGGACATCTTAAAGCATGATTTTACACTTTGTCTTGCCTCACTTTGGAAAATAGTGCTACAAAAACGTAGCATAAATGTTTTTTGCTCAACTTTCAATAGCGTACCATTATGGTGACGTGACGAAACTTTATTGTTTAGAATTCTGGGATTGATATTTGGACCAACAAATCATTCGTATAAGCATATTCACAAGCATTACAATGTATTTCTTATAATTTATGACTATAATAAAGGTTAACTTGGAAATGGACAAAGATTTAAACGAGATTATTTTGTTGGCAAAAGATGTTCCGGGAGCATTTTTAGAAAAAGGTGTTTCTGATTGTAGCGTTGATGAGTTAAAACGAGGACTTGCGTGTCATGGACAAAAAAAATGAGGTAAAAGGTCTGATTTAATAGAAAGAGTTTCTTTGTGTATATAAATGGGAATTCCAGTTGACAGCTAGTGGATGGCGGTAAATGGTAAGATGCAAAACTATTCAGTATGTCACCATCAACAGTTAGCAATTTACCTTTACCCAAAATTGGTTGGCATATATTTCTTTACTATACTATTACATCTATGTTCAACTATAATAATTTTTATTATTACATGGTTGAATCAATTTCATGATTATACCAAAATAAAATCACAACTAAAAATAACATAGAAGTTGAATTAATAACGGCAAAGCCTCTCAAGAAAGGTCGGGCATTATTAGATAGTTGTTTCATTGAAAATGTTCAAGACAGTCTTTTTTCAACCTCTAATACTATAAATGGAGTTGAGTCTTCTGAAGTAGATACCTATTATTTACGTGCACATGTTCACCATTCAATGAATAATGATATACCGATTGGATGTAACTGTCATAATAAGCAATGTTAGTGGTCATGTAAAAACAGCAACATGCAACTGCATAGCAAACAGTCTTGGTAGATGTGCACACGTAGCATGTTTACTTCTTATGCTTAGTTATTATGTTTTGTTTAATGGGTACGTAGTTAAAATGCCATCAACTTCCTTACCATGTGAATGGAATAAGGGTAAAAAAAAAGGGGGAAAAAACCGCAAGAACTTCAAAAAGCATTTTATAAATCGACCAAACGCACAAAAACATTGGGTGAATGAGATCCTAGACCAATTAAATATAAAAATGTTGTTTCAAGAAATAGTGGAAGCCAATTCGTACAATCTCTTCAATCATACAGTGCAGAAAACAATGAATTATCAATGTGGGAAACACTTTTTACAGTTTCTTATGAAGATTTCAAACTTGATGAAAACGACATTTCTATTTTTACATCACTAGTTAATTCTTTTAAACAGTCTATAATCGAAGATAATAAACTCATTATTCCTGAAAATAAATTATTTATCTAATTACCAAACACTGACCAGACATCTAATTATGAAACTTGGTTTCAAGCTAGGTAGTTTCGTATAACAGGTTCAGATTCTAAGACTGTTACAATCAAAGGTAAAAACTTGGATAGGCAAAAACCTTCATTACAACTATATAAAAAATAAACTTTGGTTTACTAAAAATGTAAAAACTGTTGATATGATATATGGACTAAATCAGGGGCCAATAGCAATTGTTAACGAAAACAATTGTTAACAAATACAAAAATTATTCATGGTGGTATATAAATTATCCTAATCTAAGCGCAACTCCTGATGGTCTTATTTATGATCTTAATGATACTGTTATAGGAATAATAGAAGTTAAATGTTTAAATATTTTAAAAAATCGTTGTATTGACAAAACCCTTAAAAATAATGAACTTTTGAAAGGTATGAAGAATAAATGTTTTTATGTTAAAGACGACAAAATAATTTAATGTCAAACTCATGCATACTACTATCAAATACAGTTGCAACTTCTTTTGACAGGGGCTAACTTTTGTGACTTTATTTTAGATGCTTGTATTGGTAATCCTCTTACAAAAAGAATTTTTAAAAATGATGATATTCAAACAGAAATTTTATCTTACACATACAAATTGCCGAAACAAGTTATGATACCAGAGTATTTTATAATGAAAGTACCACGTGAACTTTTACCAGTGGTTTTATAGTTTTTAAAATAATGCATTGAAAGATTTATATTTGATCAATGATTTACAGTTTCATATAGACAGTGACTAAAATCCTGTCAAAACAGCTATTTTCAAAGCTAAATATCCTTATGCTGACATTGTTTGACTTATGACTCGCATGTTTTTATTTGTAATTTTTCTAAGCATCCTAACAAATACTCTCTTTCTCTCAAACACACTCACATATGTAAAAAGTTTGTTAAAATATCAAAATGATAAATATAGTTTCAATTTTATTACAATCTTCCAGGTTTAGTATGATTTTGTTTAACGTAAGGAGAAACTTCGTAATTCTAAAGAATATTCAACAATCACTCCAAATGTTTTTATTACCTAAAGCAAGAAACCAAACATGTATATTTGATAAGGATCCGAAACAATATTTCTTAAACAATCCTGAGCATCTATTATTTTGGGTATTATGATGTAGAGCGATTTAAAGCCCTGCGTATATGTATATATTTATATATATATATATATATATATATATATATATATATATATATATATATATATATATATATATATATATATATATATATATATATATATATATATATATATATATATATATATATATATATATATATATATATATATATATATATATATATATATATATATATATATATATATATATATATATATATATATATATATATATATATATATATTCATATAGGGGCTGTCCATTAATTATGACAACAAAATAGAGGGAAGGGGGGTCTGAACTTTATTGAGAGCTGTTGCACGAGGGAGAGGGGGAGGTCAACAAAATTTGACATCAAAAATGTTTATGTTTTGTTTCAATTTTTTCACTCAAAAAAGAGAAAAATAGACTGTGTTTGTAGGGTATTTTTTTCATTTGGGGGTAGTCAAAACTTGGCTATATTTATGTATAGGTCTAAAAATAGATTTTCTTCATTTAGCGCAACTCATTATGGGATTGATATTCGGACAAACAATTTAATTAACACAGAGGCTAAAAACACTGCTAAGCACTGTTGTTGGGGAATTTGCAGAACAGATTCAAAATATACTGAAAGATTACCTCCTTGAACATTTTTTATAGGATTTCTTAAACCTGAAAATATTTAAGAAACAATGACTGACAAAGAAAAACAGCAAAAGCAAATAAAAACATTTAATTCAACAACATGGCTTAATGGGTGTGGAAGAAAGGACTTTAACAATATTATTCAGATAAAAAAAGACATATTTTTGCTCTTTACATTTTATAGGAAATAATGGACCAACTGAAACTCACCCTAATCCATTATCAGCTACGCCTTCTGTTAATCAACTTAAACTAACAAAAGAAACTACGAAAAAGAAAATCACCAAAAGAAAGAAATCTGGATACTTTATCATTAAAGAAAAAAATTGTTACGAAACATCACAAATAGTATCTGCAGAAATGTCACTTGAAGTATTTCCTCAAATATTGAATGACTTTTCTTCAGAAGTATCTGGTAAAAATGATTTGAATCTTCATTTAGAAACTCAAAATGACAAAGAAACTCAAACCTATTACAATAAATATACTCTTGGAGCAAAAGTAGAAACAATGGTTCTTCAAAATAGAATATCTGCTGTCAATGAGCTTATTAATTGCAATTCTCATGAGAAGTGTAACCCTATGTGTTCTTCAAACATTCTTAATGATCCAAGAAAGTGTAAATTTTTCATTGGACTTTATCCAACACATTTTGAAATATTATTGGATTTTCTTGGTCCAGAAAAATATGAATTAAATTACTGGAATTCCCTTTACTTCAAAAGTATTACACAATAGAAACCAAGCAAGTTTATTTTGAACATCAAAGAACAGTTATTTGTCACTCTTTTAAGACTTCGATGTGGTTACAACATTGTCACGTTGGCTCATATGTAATGTGTCAGTGAATATAACAAACGTAGAATTTTCACAACTTGGATAATGTTTCTGTTTCATCACTTTAAAGATTATGAAGTTTTGATGTTTCCACCTCGACAACAATATAAAAAGTTTCTTCCTCAAGTTTTTAAAAGTTTCAATAACATAAGATGCTCAGTTGATTGCACTGAATTTTTCTGTGAAATACCACGTGATTATGGTAAGCATGGCAATAGCTATTCTTCATATTATCATCATTGTACTATGATATGTCTAATTTCTCTAAATCCTAATGAAAGCTTGTTTTGTTTCAAACCTTTTTGAAGGAAGTATTGATGATGTCACAATCTATAAACAGTGTGATATTTAATCTTTTAATATTCCTGGTGACAGTTTATTAGTGGATAAAGGCTTTACAATACAAGATCTTCTGCTGCCAAAACAAGTTACAATATACATTCCTGCATTTCTTGGAAAACGAAAATCTCTAACTAAAGAAGAGTTAATTGCAACAAAACGTATTGCTAAAGCACGTATTGATATTGAACGATTTAATGGATGTTAAAAAAATTTAGATTTATCAATGGAGCCATTCCACAAAAACTTAGCCCTATTGCTTCACAGCTACTTTACGTT
>NC_088927.1:10607500-10630000 GCF_038396675.1 Hydra vulgaris
CCGTAAAGTCGAAATTAAGAAAAAAGATAACTGAAGCTAAAACTCACCAAAAGTTAACAAAAAATAACTATAAACTTAAAGGTCTGGTATCTCCACAATGTTCAAAGGAAAAACGTCTGTTATCCAGAAATGACTTTTCACTTTTTTTATTTAATTTTTATTTAGTTTTTGTCAAAGTTATATTTCATGTGCCTTAAGACAAATTAAATAAAACACTAAAAAAATAACATAAATTTAACCATCAAGTATAAGCCAAAAAAGACTAATTATTTTACTATTTCCTCTCTCTGAAATTTTAAAGTAATCAATTAGCATTCCGCTTATTCTTGTATCTTTAAGTAGTTAAACAAAGAACTTTGAGTCTTGATTCATAATTAAGTTTACTTAATGCAGGTACTAATTTAGTAGCTCGTTTTTGAATTTTGTCAAGATTTTCCATGTCTTTTTTTCTATGAGGTTTCCATGCTGAAGAAAGTGTTACTAGATGAGGTCTTACAAATAACGTGTACTAAAAGTTCGCTTAAGCATTCCGAGAATACAATTAGCTTTTGACGCGGATTATTGGCATTGGATTTTTTATTTTAAGTTGTTTGTAATTATAACACCAAGATCACGTTTGGATACTGTTTCTTGTAATTCCTGACCATTTATATAATATTTAAGTTTATAAATGTTGTTCTCTGTTGTTTTTTTTATATACATAAACTTTACATTTATCATTATTAATATTCATATGCCAGTCTTCAGCGCGTTTTGCAGCTGCGTCAATGTCTTTTTAAAATGTGATGCTATCTAATGGATTTTTTGTGATGTCAATATGTTTTGTATCTACATAATTTTTTTCATAATAAATTCACTTAACTAATGTAAATAATACCGTTACTAGCTCTCTCTTAATTAATTAAAGAAAAAAAATCTTAATTAAACTTACTTGACATAAATTGATAAAAATCTGCCTTAGTAAAAATTTTAAATTTCTTCTTTTTATTATTGAAAATATAATTTTAAGTTGGACCTAAGTTCTTGGGCATACTGTATAAAGTTATAAAAACCTACTGTTTTACTTTAAATTCAACAATAACATTTTGAAAAACATTTTAGTTACTTGATAAAAAATAAAAATCCTTTTAAACTTACTACCACTCTCTTCATTGTTGTCAAATAAACAGAAAAACAAACAAACAATTGATAGTATATTTTCACTTCGGTAGTAGGTTACTAAGTAGATTAAATAGATCTTTGATCTACTTAATCTGCTCTAACAGTCTACAACCTTATCAATAAGCTATAACTATTTTCAACAACCTGGTGTAATTTAACATAGATATATTTTATAAGTAATTAAAGAATATTTGAGATTATATTATATAAGATTTTAAAAGCTGGCAATCTTTAACCTACATCAAAGAAAACAGATATATTAAAAAGTATTTTTATTCCATTTTAAAAAGTAAAATGCATTTTTAACTTACTTTCTCCAATATTACTGTTGTCATCTGAACAGAATATTTGTTTCAGAAATAATTTGTTTTGGCTTTTAGTGAATGATTAAAAACGGTGATTTTTAATAATAAAACTACATATTTATTATTTTTAACAATATACACCACTGTGGTAAGCCAAATGTCTATCAACTCAAAAGATAACCAAAAAACATCATCACAGCAACAACACACAACAACAGCACGCACCATAACTTAATATAATATGCATATAACATAACTTAAGGAATATAACATTCATGTATAACAGAACATAAGTAACAATATTACGCAAAATGTTATTAAAATACATTATTATGTATTTTTAGAATAAGTTATAATAAAGGCATAGCCTTTATTATTAATTATTTTAACCTAGCCACTAGGATGCACACACCATTGTATTATAGTGTCGGTCCCAAGCCCGGATAAATAGGGAGGGTTGCGTCAGAATGAGCATTCGGTGTAAAAACTGCGCCAAATCAAATAAAGCGGATCAACAAAAGATCACACCGGATCGGACGGGGCCCGGGTTAACAACAACCGCCTCTGGTGGTGTTGCCCAATAGAGCGTTTGGTGATATTGAGCTACTGTTTGGACAAGGAAAAGGAGGAGGAAGAAGGGTGGAAGAGAGCTCTGAAGCTAAAAGCGAGGAGGATGATCAGGAAGGTGGAGATTAAATTTGGGAGAGAGTTAGCTATGGCGATGGTGAGGAGGAAGTTAGACATACTGCGTGTACAGGTGACCAGGTCGAAGGGAAGCGAGGCCAAGAGTATTAGGGGTGGCTTCAAACTCTTCTATCATGGTGTCGACAGGAAGAGAAATGGCGTAGGGGTAATTGTGAAAAAGGAGTTTAGCAAGAGTGTAGTGGAGGTAAAGAGAGTAAGTGACAGAGTGATCTATGTAAAATTAGAGATTGATGGACTGGTGATAAATGAGATCAGTGCTTACGCTCCTCAGGTTGGTTTTGATATGGGGGAGAAAGAAGAACTCTGGAGAAAGTTAGATGAAGTTGTTCTGAAGGTTCCTAAAGAAGAGAGAATGATTCTTGGAGCAGATTTCAATGGAAATGTTGGTGAAGGGAACAGTGGTGATGAGGAGGTGATAGGTAGGTATGGGGTTGAAAAAAGGAGTACAGATGGACAAATGGTGGTGGATTTTGCTAAAAGGATAAAGATGGCTGTAGTTAACACTTATTTTACGAAAAAGGAAGAGCACAGGGTGACGTATAAGTGAAGGGGAAGAGCCACACAGGTCGACTATATCCTCTGTACGGGAAGAAACCTGAAAGAGGTTAGTGATTGCAAGGTGGTACCAGGAGAGAGTGTAGATAAACAGCATAGAATGGTGATATGTTGGATAGTTTTGGAGGTGAAGAAGAAGAAGAAGTATTTTGGATGAATTGGAAGTGGGTGGAAGGAGTATTTTGAGGAATTGATGAATCAAGAGGAAATAATTGGGAGAGATAGCAGTGGAGTATTTGACAGGGTTATTTAACAGAATCTTGGAAGATCAGAAGATGCCTGAGAAGTGGAGACATAGCATAATGGTACCAATTTTCAAGAATAAGGGCGACATTCAGAGTTGTAGTAATTACAGGGGAATAAAGTTGATCAGTCACAGCCTGAAAATTTGGGAAAAAGTAGTGGAAGGTCGTCATAGAGGAAAAATAGAGATCTGTGAGCAGCAGTTTGGTTTCATGCCAGCTAAGTGCACCACAGATGCTATATTTGCTCTGAGAGTGGTAATGGAGAAGTGTAGGGAAGGACAGAAGGAGTTACATTATGTGTTTGTGGAGTTAGAGAAAGCTTATGATAGAGTTCCGAGAGAGGAGCTGTGACATGGTATGAGGAGGTCAGGAGTAGCGGAAAAGTATGTGAGGGTGGTGCAGGATATGTGTGAGAACAATGTGACAGCAGTGAGATGTGCAGTAGGAATGACAGACAGGTTTAAAGTGGAAGTAGGACTACATCAGGGATCAGCCTAGAGTCCCTTCCTGTTTGCAATTGTCATGGACAGACTGACGGACGAAGTTAGTAAGGAGTCCACTTGGACTATAATTTTTGCTGATGACATTGTGATCTGCAGTGAGAGTAGGGAGCAAGTGGAGGTAAACTTGGAAAGATAGAGGTATGCATTGGAAAGAAGGGGAATGAAAGTGAGCAGGAGTAAAACAGAGTACATGTGTGTGAAAAAGAGGACAGACGGTGGACAGGTCCACTTACAAGGAGTTGATTTGGTGAAGGTCGACGAATTTACCTACTTAGGGTTGAGGTTAAAAAGTAATGGAGGAAGTGAATGAGAGGTAAAGAAGAAAGTGCAGGTAGGGTGGTGTGGATGGCACAAAACATCTAGTTTTATCTGTAATAGAAGGGTGTTAGCTAGAATGAAGGGTAAGATCAATTTGACAGTAGTGAGACCTGCTATGTTGTATGGACTGGAGACAGTAGCACTGAAAAAGAGACAAGTGAGGGAGATGGAGGTGTCTGAGATGAAGATGTTAAACTTTTCATTTGGATGAAAAAGAAGGGTAGGATCAGAAGTGAGTTTATTAGAGGATCAGCACATGTAGCATATTTTGGAGATAAAGTAAGAGAATTGAGATTGAGATGGTTTGGACATGTACAGAGGAAACAGGATAGCTATTTTGGCAGGAAGGTTTTGGGGATAGAACTTCCAGGTAAGAGAAGAAGAGGATTATTTAAGAGGAGCTTTATGGATGCAGTTGCTGAGGATATAAGAGTGGCTTGTGTGTCAGTGGAGGACACTCATGACAGGGCTAGATGGAGGAGTTTGATCCGCTGTGGCGACCCCTAAACTGGAAATGCCAATAGAAAAAGAAGAAGAAGAAGAATAACAAAGGCTTGAAAATACCTAGACCTAAAGCAGTAACAGTTTGACACTAAACACTGTCGTGTAACCCTCTGTTATAAGTGGATCACTTGGCTGGTAAGGTTGACAAGTCTTGCTACACACGTTTACCAAGTCATAGCACTATGAAAACATGAAAACAACATAATATAAACATATGTACCAACTACAAACATAATAAATGTGTTTAAACATGTATTTAAGGTTAAATATATACCCTATATACATATTTAAACACATTTATAAAACAATTATGTAACACATATTAACACATACACAAATAATAAAAAGACAATACATGCAAACAATAAACATATGCAAACAAATATTTTTAAAAAGACGCGAGATAGCTTAAAAAGATTCAAAGTAAATAAAGTAAATATATACAAACAATACTCTTCAATTTTACCTTTACATACAATAACATGTGACATGCCGTGTCCGTGTTGGCACAAAATTTGAATTTATTTTTCTAAATTTTCTAAAAAAGATCAAAAATAATTATTTGCATCGCAGAAATTTCAAAAGAGTTATAAACAACTTTATGGAAATTGCAATAATATAACTTTTTTGTTGCATAAAAAATAATTAGGCCTCATCCATATCCCTATTTTCCTTTTAAAAAATAAAATAATAAAAACTGCTAAAAAAAAATAAAGCTAAATGAAAAACTAAAACCAACAAAATGTAAACAATTTAAAAGATAATTAGAGTGATTCTTTCTACTTTATATCTGATAAAAATGTTATATATAACTAATTTCTATAAGTACTTTAATTATAATATGATCTTAACGATGATTATTTATTTTAATATGATTCTTTATGTAATATTTCTAAACTAATAAATAATAACTAAATTCAATAAGGAAAAAAGTTTTAATTTGCTTAAGAGATCTTTCTCCAATGACTGCGTGCATATTGAGAACGCGCTCTTTCAAAGCCTATTAACAAATTAAACGACGTTTAACGTAAAATGGTAAACGTTAAACGTTTTCTATATCAATTATCTATAATAGATTATATAATAGATAGTAGTAAAAAAGTTAAAACGCTAAAATAGATTATCTAAAAATAGGTTTAGTTAATCTTGTATGATTAACTAATTTAAAAAGATTAAACTGTGACTTTCTTCCTTAAAGATTATATATTTTAAACTTTAGGCTGAATCTAGTAATTTTAATTTTTAAAGATTAAAAAAACATTTTTTATATTTTAATGACGCTGCTTTTCAATGTACATTTATAAAATAAACATAGTTATTTTTTGTAAAAACAAAACAACTTGTTTGTGCAGTCGTGGCGCAATGGTTAGAGCGCTTGTTTTATTAGCAGGAGATCCTATTTTGAAACAAGCTTTGGACATACTATCGCGTCACGGTAAGGAAGAAGGCGTGAACCTCTTGGTTAAATGCACTTCCGATCAGGTTAAGCTCATAATCTAACTTTTTGCACTCCATTTTAGACCAAAGCGCAGGCGAATCGATTCGACAGATTCCTTTTTTTAATGAAGAAATTCGACTATATATCGTCGGCCATGCATCACAGTCAACGCTGCCATAGTGTTTTTCCATGCATACCCACTGTCAGCAAAAAATTGGACTATATCGAGTGAACCCAAACAGACAACATCTTAAAGCGTTTTGACTTTTATTAATGAAGGACAACTTTTAAATAAAAATAAGACAAACTTAAACTAACTTACAATGTCGGATGACCTCAATTAAAAACTTTTATACTACATGAGTTAGTTGAGTAAACATTGTAAAAAGTTTACAATGTTTACTCAACTAACTCAGAAACATCAAGAGAGCCGTCTACGTATGTACCTTGAACGTATGTACGTATGTACCTTGCTTAGAAAAGAGCCTATTTTCATTATTGCCACCTATTACCCTGATAAAGATTTTTATAAGCAAACACTATAGTTGACAAAGCCAGATATGCGAATATCAACCTTTATACAAAGCAACGTTTGTTCGACTTGATGCTTATAAGTAAGCCTTTAAATAAACGCATGGGTAGTTACAGTAAACACCCGTCAAGGAACTATTAACGAAGCCTTTGTAGCTGTGGTAGAGCTATGCAATCAAACTGAGTTTAATGCTGCAATCATTACAAACTCTTAATCTCCGTCAGTGTTTGCTAGAGGTATAGAAATCAAAAAGCTTAGAACTGCAAGGTAAGCGGATCAAACTATTTATGGCTCCTCCCTCATTTCTTCTTTCCTTTGATCCTATTGCTTGTATACGCTTTTAATTTCTCTTTTGTTAAAACTTTTGAAGTTGCTCTTGAGATTTGTTATATCTCATAATCTCGTCAACGCTTGAGTTGTCCGAAAGGAGCAACTCAAGTTGAAATAATGAACAAAGTTCTACCATCTGGTACTAAACATACAACATTTCACAAGATGGCTTAATGAATATCATACCAAGCAACCAACGCTCCGTTACAGGTTTACAAATCAATTTAGAATTGTTTGAACCCTTCAAAGTTAATTGGCTGTTATTAATAGGTAAAGTCACATGCGTCTTGCATGTTAGTTTAAGGTACATGAGGGGATGGGGGGCGGTATCATTGTAATTTTAACTTAGCTAAACTTGCTTGACTTACAAAACATCAGTGAACCACTCAAAATGTTTATATAGGTTCATAATTTTACTATAGTTATAAATTTATTTTTATTTTTTTGAATCAGAGACATATTTAAATAAAGGATTACAAATTTTAATCCCATTAAATCTAAGTAGCATGTAATAATATTATGTTTAAAATGCAATTATTATTTATTTGAAGAAACAACTCCGTTGATAGAAAAAATTATTGTTTTAAAACCAGACTTGAAAGTTGTTGATATTGTGGGATCAACAGGAACTGGGAAATCTACTATTATCAAAATGTTATACAATGACTCTGTCTTAAAAAAAAACTTAAATCAACCATGAGCAACATCGAATTCGTTCACTAAAAAAATGTTGTTGTTATTTAACACTCGAGATCTAACAATATATGCGGATACAGTTGGGCTCAGCGATCCTCATCAGTCAGACTTTCAGATTGCATCAGATCTAAAGAAGTTTTTAGAAACATCAAAAGGTGGCGTCCGCTGCATTATTATTGTTTTAAGATACGGTCGCATAACTCGTGAAGAACGAATAAATTTGCAAGTAATTGAGAAACTGATTGACAAAAGTTGGATAAACAATTGCATTGACGTAGCAACATTCTCTGATGGAGATGTTAACTCACTTAGATAATTGATGAAGATGCTCAAAAAAAAGCAATTATTGGATGGACTCATAATGACGTAGAAACATGGCATTGTTTAACAAAATCAAAGGAAAAATTATTTTGACTGATAATTCATTGAGATTGCACGAGGAAGCTAACAGGTATTGTATGAACTTTATATAATATACAAACAGTTGAAATAAACTTGCGTAATTCTAATCAACAAACTTTAGCTAAAGTTATGAAAAAAAATGAGGTTTAAAAATTGTAATAGCTTAATATTTTTAATTAATAATATATAATTCTTTGATAAAAATATCTTTATAAACCAATCTCATATTTGTCTATATATTTATTTTTTTAATTCATATAAAAGAAAATTTAAATAAAGCGAGAAGAAGCGAGTTTTGCTTAATGAGATTCTAACGGAGAAACCATTTTAATCTCACTGAAACAAAAGTTCTGTTGTAAGTGTTCTATATAAACGAACAGCCTTTTTTGAAAATAAGTCGCGCAAAATGCTAAACTTCAGTCTTGCTCATTTTCATCTTTCATACGCTATTATTATATGGGCCAACACACATAAAACTAAATTTCTGAAATTAAATAGCTTACAAAACTACGCATGCAAAGCAAAGAGATTAGAAAATTTTTTTCCTGTTATGAAATACATGAATGTCCTAGATCCATCAAAATTTAACTTATTTAAACAATTTTATTTATGTACAAATACAAATATAACTAGCTGCCAATTGTTTTTTCTAATATTCTTACAGAGGCTTTTTCTCAAAAATCCAATTATAGCTCAAATATCAATCACAGCTAACGCTTGAGCTATAGTTGAAGTTGGTAATTTTCCAATTTGAAATAAATATCAAAGTTCTAGACAATCTGCACTACCTCTATGAACCTTATCTTTTGCTTCCTTGTTTTGCAATAAGTTTGTTACTGTGATAAAGAGCGTTTTTTTGCAAGAATCTTATATATATATATATATATATATATATATATATATATATATATATATACATATATATATATATATATATATATATATATATATATATATATATAAATAAATATATATATATATATATATATATATATATATATATATATAAATATATATATATATATATATATATATATATATATATATATTTGCTCTATGAATTGGAGCATTATCTTACTAGATAATAAATTGGTGTTACCAAATTTTTGCGAAATATAATTCAAATTTCTATATCCTTCAGCATTTAATTTAGTAGTAATACAGCCAATCGGGGTTGTTACAGCTAAGGGTTTATTAGTAGTAATGAGCCAATTGCTTGGGCTATTAAACGGTGTTCTGAGTACTATCTATGTTTTTAGTCAAGTTTTTCAATCAAATTTAAAAATGAATAAAGTACCAAAAACTATAAGACACAAAAAACCGTCATCATCACTAAGTTCTCTAAACCTATCATTCACTAATATTCGTAATCTTCGAAGTAACTTTCTTTTTGTTAAGTCTTATCTCTTGCAAAGTTCACCTACTTGCTCTTTGTGAGACTATTTGAGTTGAGTTGTTTCATCTTGTAATATTAGTTTGATGGTTAACTTCCCTATACATGTTGATGGTTATCTTTCCTTAATTCGTTAAGACTTTAATAGTCACATTCTTGGCATGGGCATTTACATTCGTAAGAATTCACCAAACTTGTCGTGAAACTAGGTTTGAATCCATAGAATATTCTTTTACGTGCTTTTGTTTGGCAAAACTTCATTCTATTGCCTTTTTCTATGTTCTATATTGCTCTCCGTCATCTCAAGACAGCACTATTTTTGCTGTTATTTATGATCAAATTGACCGAGCCCTTACTCTTTATCCATTAGCTAATATAGTTGCTGTCGGTGACTTTAATGCTCATCAGTCTCAATGGCTTGACTCTAGTGTCAGTGATTCTGCAGGCATTAAAGCCCACAACTTTTGCCTTTCTCAATCCTTAACTTAAATAGTCAACTTTCCGACTCGCTTTTGCAAACAACCCGAATTATTTACTTTCTTTATTCAACATATGACTTGTTTCTGATCCTAGTAAGTGCTCAGTTTCTCCACATTCACCCTTAGGTGCTTCTGATGATAGTTTGATCTCTCTAAAACTAATATCTCATTCTTCTTCATCACCTGAACCCCCCTGTTTTCGAACCTCTTACAACTACAGTAAAGTTGACTGGAATTTTTTCCGTGATTTTCTTCGTAATTGCCCTTGGGTAGAAATCTTTCATCTTCCTGTCGACAAATGCGCATCTTTCATAACTTTGTGAAATTAGGCTGGCATGGAATCTTTTATTCCCCCGCAACAATTCCAGGTCAAGCCTCATCTCCTCCATGGCTTTCCTTGCACTGTGCTGCTGCGATTACCAATTGAAACCGTTATTTCCATCCATATCAGCAAAACAATTCTCCAGAAAACAGATGTCTGTTTATTACTGCTAGAAACCATTGTAAAAAGGTTTTGTCTAACTCCAAAGCCCGCTACTCTTAGGTCATGAAATCTTGTGTCTCATCTCAAAAATTAGGCTCTCGCGACTTCTGGAGAATATATAATATTATTATTATTAAGAGCAAATCTGTAATTTCACCTCTCTTATATGGTTCAGACTTTGTCACCTCTCCTAAGGATAATGCTGAATTGTTTGTCAAGAACTTTTCATCAATATCATCTCTTGATTTTACTATTTGCGTTCTACCTGATATAGCCGTCTAACAGGTTGATCCATTGCTTGACATTTGCATCACTCCAGCTTCTGTATCTAATGTGGTTTCCTGCCTAGACTCTAAAACTAAACATCAGCTCTGTAGAATTCGCTTTCTTCATCTTGCTTTCCTGATTCATATAATTTGCAATCTTTTAAGTCTTACGTTAATCGTTATATTGCTTTACAAGATTTATCTTTTCTTTTCAAGAAACTACAGGAAGTGAAGATGTTTAAAAAAAATGCATCTTTCCTTGCATATATGGAACTCATATAAACATCGATAAGTTTCTTTACTCATTTTTTGTTCTCTTTCTTTTTTATGTTGCACTTTCTTTTCTTTTGAGTTGTAAATAGATTCTACGAGTTTTAGCACATCTTCACCTTCAATGGAGTCATGGATTTGAATTGTCATTGTAGTTGCTTTGTGCATACTATTACTTTGAGTTGACTTTATTTTTTGGATTGTCAAAAGACCTGGTAACTCATGAAGATTGATACTTTTTTCATGTAAGTCTGCAATCATGGTCTGCAATGACAAACATTTTTCTTTCTAGTTTAAGGCTTCCACTTTCCAATACATCTGGCTATCTTTTCGTTTCATAGATATAGGATAACCTATTTTTCTATTTATTTTCTATTTAGAATTGTTGAAATATCAGTAACGTTAAGCAAAGCAGCTTCCTCGGCTAACATAGAAGCTTGGTGGAATTTATCGCTTTGCATAAATGCAACATTGAAACTTTCATTAGTAATACCGACCTTCTTACCAGCTTTTTGTACCAATTCTGGCTCTTTTGTACCACTTTTCCCACACACTTGCAAGAGACAACATAAAGGCTTTTCTTCTTATTGTTTTATGTTGATTGAAAAGATTTTCTTTTGCATTAGCATAGTGTTCACGAAGTGCTTCGTTGAATAGATTAATTCGTTGTGTTACCCTAGTAGTATTTGAAGATGATATATATAAACGCATTTTTTTTTTTTTAAGTAATCGAAAAGACATAATAAAAGCGAGAACTGCGACCATCGCTCAGTACAACAACAGGACGTAGTTTTTTTTGCAATCAAGTTTCTGTCAAATAATTTATAAAATGCAAGTTAGAATTTATGAACTTGTGATCCATTTTCTGTTGTCAAAATAATTAATTTTAAATCAAATTATAACACATTTAAAAGTTATAGTTCTATATCATTTGTAAATCATTTGAATGAATTTCTTAATTATTGCTCGAAGTCACAGATACAACTATGCTATTTACTTTAGTGAATTTCAAAGATGTTCTACGTAAATGAGAGCAGGCCATTTCACGAGTGCAATTCATTGCTCTATTCATTGTGATAATTCCTCGTCTTTTTAAAGAAATATTGACCCATCGCCTCAAAAACGACTTACTTAAGCTATATAGAAAAATATATGTATGTATATATGTATATATATATATATATATATATATACATATATATATATATATATATATATATATATATATATATATATATATATATATATATGTATATATATATATATATACATATATATATATAAACGCATATGCATATATATATATATATATATATAATATATATATTTATATATATATATATATATTTATATATATATATATTTATATATATAAAATAATATGTATATTTATATATATATATATATATATATATATATATATATATATATATATATATATATGTATATATATATTTATAATATTTATATATATATATATGCATGTATATGTATAAATATATATATATATATATATATATATATATATATATATATATATATATATATATATATATATATATACTTATATATATACATATATTGATAATAACAACAACAATAATAAGTTAATGTAGTAGGACAGAATTGTAACATTTATAACAATAAAAAATAAAGGGCTGTTTAGATCTTATTGTTTTGTTAATTTATTTTTTTAGTTTGGTGTTTAAATATTGAAAACTTTATATATTATACTATACAGTATGATATATAAGGGGTTACATATAATCGTGTAATAATTCCTTATTTTTGATGTTCTTTTTCTTCTAAATTTGTTTGGAACTGTGGACAAAGTTAAACTGTGGAGACAAACAACTTCTATAGTTTTAATAAATTATATACTTTTTACTTTTTCTTCAAAAGACCTTTCCTTCCATTTTCAGTCAAGGAACTTGACTGAAAATGGAAGGAAAGGTCTTTTGAAGAAATGAACTTTTTACCTCCTTTCATCTTTTTGTTAGCATGATCTTAAATTTTTAACACATCCATAATAAGGTTTGTTATTTTTTTTCTGTTCATAGCTTGATAAGCACGATTTTAACAGCATACATTTTCAACTATAATATCTTCTTCTTCAGTTGTTAAAATCATTGGATGTTTTTTTCTTTTTCCTCTAAGAACTAGATTATCTAACTGCTTATCAATCACACTTTTATTAATGGAAAATGCCCAGTTGATATTGCAGCAGAGCCTCGCTTTCCATTAACTTGGTTTATCTGATTGTATCTTTTATCTCGGTTAAACTCCTTTTCAGCTGATGCAGATTTTTTCCTTGGCTTTGTTATTATAGAATTTGCACTTGCTCTATGTCAAATAATTTACACATTAATCTTTTTTTAGACTCTTGTTTACGGACTTAAATTAAATATTTTTCATTTTATGTTTAATATTAGTTATTTTCTGTACTCAAATATCTTTTCACAACAATCTTCCGCAACAAAATTTTGAAAAGTTTAAAATTTTTATACTATAACTTGACTTTTTTCTGAAAGTTATATGATCTGTTTTTATTTCTGAATTTCCCAACTTTTGTTTAATGCTTTTCAAGATAAGTTATAGGCATTTTAATTTTTTGTCTTTTTATGGACACTTTTTTTTTTAAGGGCACTATACCTGTAGAATCTAAAGAAAATTTACAACAAGTATGAAATGCAATTAAAGTAATATTTGATCAAAATAAACATAATAATAACATTTTGCCAAAAAAACTTTGAATTGACGGTAATTTAATTTGCAAAAAATTTGAATAGCAAAAAATTTGAATAGCAAAACATTTGAATTGCTTTATCGTTAATGTTAGCTCTAGTTTGGCACGAAATATTCTTTCATATTCACTAACATTTGATTCCTATCTAACAACTAATAGAATCAAAGCTAGATATGATTGAGTTGCAATCTGCCTTATTAAGTCTAACTAATAACATATATACAGGATCAGATAAAATTAGTGTCAAAATATTAAAATTGGTGTATGATATAATTGAATAAACCTTATTTCATGTCATTTAAATCAGGTATAGTTTGATTTATTTAAAAGTTGAGTCATTCCATATTTCAAGACTGAAGATGAGTCAGACCCCTCAAATTACAGGCTTATTTCTATCTTTTCGTGTTTTACAAAATTACTTAAACTAATGTACAACAATAAATAATGTACAACAGACTGTATAAAAATTTAATTGAAAATGATATATTATACAGTAAGCAATTTGGTTTCAAAAAAAATGATTACGCGATAATAGAGTTAGTTAACCATTTATCTAATGTCTTTAAAGAAAACTATTTTACACTTGAAGTTTTCATTGATCTGTCCAAAGCTTTTGAAACAGTAAATCATTCAATTCTAATTTAAAAAATAGAACATTACGAAATACAAGATTCAAACTTACACTGGTTCGAAAATTACTTGTCGAACAGAAAAAATTAATACGTACATTATGATAATATAAATACAACCTGAAATGCTGAAACTTAAGGAGTTTATTAGGGTTTTATATAAGGAGTCTTTACTTTTTTTACTATAAATAAATGATTTATTTTCAAAATCAAACTTATTAAATTTTCTTTTATTTGCAGATGGCTCTAATTTTTTTTGTTCTCATAAAAATACTGAAACACTTTTTAAAGAAGTCAAGGAAGAACTAGATAAAGTAAATGAATGGTTTATAATATAGGTTAATATTTTAGGATTGAATTTTGATTAAATTTTTTTTTAGTCTTATTTATGTTAATACCTTTTCATTAAGACAATGTTATTTTTAATTAATTAAACATTTTATTTATTTAAACGTTTGTTTATTAGAATTTTTTTTAATTAAACTTACAATGATGAGTACATTAATTAAAATACATTTGTTTTTTAAATAATTAAACAAGCATATATGAATCAGCAGAAATATGCCATCATAAAGTGTTTTATTTCCCAAGTGTTTTATTACTGAAAACCTTTTGATTTTTAGCTAGTTTCATAATGTCTGCTTCAAAATTAGATAGAAGCAGGAACAGCCAAAGTACTTGGACGCTACACTTTTAATTCTCATGTAATTTTGACGAGAGGGCTGAAAAACTGAAACAGCATAAAGTTCTTTTTCGAGACTATTTAATGTGTTCTTAGTTGTTTTAAGATCATTAAGGCGTTTCATTAATTTTTTTAATGATGTCAACATTAGGTAATTTCAACAACAACAAATAGTATACACAATATAGTTGGTGTAATTCATTTATTTTTTATTTTATCATATAAAAACAATAAAGTTTAACTTCCTTATAATTATATGTTGTAACATACTAACAAACGTTGCAAACGAGTTTTTATTTTAACTTCATTGATTTTGTTTTACTTGATTTTATTTATTCTGCATTAAAATTTAAACTTTGTCAAAGCCATGCAATTTTGTAAAACCGTTGAAGAAGCAATTTAAAATGGTGGAGACAATAGGGTAATGCACAATTTTTCAAAATCAAAAGATGGAGCTGTATACAAATACAAAGTAAGCTACGAAACATACTTTGCACTCTGAAACAGCAGCTCTGCATTAGGTATTAAAATAAAAAGTGAATAAACATGTCTGACATACTGAAATATATGTTCAACAGGATGGCATAGTCAACCTAGAAAAACCAAATCTGTAAATTCAGATGCATTGGTGTGAAAGGTACTGGAAATAGCACATACTTACAACAATGAAACATGATGAACTTCATCTAATTATTCGCAATGGTAAACTTGTCTTGATCAGATTGTTGGATCAGGTTATCCTGCTACTGGTAACATGTAACTCAGTACAATCTGCTACATGTCCAGGTGCCTTGTAGGATACGCCTTTTTAGGCAAAGGCTAGGAGATGCCAACTACGATTTAAAACACCCCCTGCCTTGGGGCTCTTGGTTGAGTAAAGGCTAGAGATGGTGTCTCGATAAAAACACTCATCTTGGGCAGATGTTAAATGCACCCAGCTACTGTCTTGTAAAAGGCCTCCTATGCAAAGACTTAAGGGGTAAACAGATTCTATCTGTTGACCAGCCTCGCACCCCTTCTTCATCTATTAGGCTGGCGCAGATGTATTTTTAATACATTGTTTCCAGCTTAGGATGTTGAATGCTGGATCTTCTTGACTCAATGCATGGGTTTGCTTGTGTCACTGTTTTTATTACTAGGCAACTCATTCTATTATCTCCTTATGAGGGTACAGCTCTAAAACTCAGTTTTATGGTTCTGAGGCCGGCTGGTAGTCAGGTTTCCCGAACTCTGTGGTAGCTCTTAGAGAGGCTGATTCCATCAACAGCTAAAAAATATCAAAGTAATAACAGTGCCATGTTGCGCATGGATGGTGTCCGTGTTTGTACTTTTGGTGTGCATTGCGAAGGCCACATTTGGAGCCCTTTGTTACGGCTTAAGGTTTATTAGTAGTAATGAGGCAATTGCTTGGGCTATTAAACGGTGTTCTGAGTACTATCTATGCTTTGAGTCAAGTTCTTCAATCTAATTTAAAAATGAATAAAGTACCAAAAACTATAAAACACAAAAAACCATCATCATTACCAAGTTCTCTAAACCTATCATTCACTAATATTCGTGCTCTTCGAAGTAACTTTTCTTCTGTTTAGTCTTATCTCTTGCAAAGTTCAACAGACCTACTTGCTCTTTGTGAGACTAATTTGAGTTCGGCTGTCTCATCTTGTGATCTTAGTGTTTATGATTATCTTCCTCTGATTCGTAAAGACTCCAATAGTCACATGCTTGGCCTGGGCATTTACATTCGTAAGAATTCACCTGTTTGTCGTGAAACTAGGTTTGAATCCACAGACTATTCTTTCATGTGCTTTCGTTTAGCACCACTTCACTCTATTGCCTTTCTCTTTGTGCTATATCACTCTCCTTCATCTCAAGACTGCACTCTTTTTGATGTTATTTCTGATCATATTGACAAAGCCCTCTCTCTTTATCCATCAGCTAATATAGTTGTTGTCGGTGACTTTAATGCTCACCACTCTGAATAGCTCTAGCGTCAGTGACTCTGCAGGCATTAAAGCATACAACTTTTGTTTTTCTCAATCCCTAACTCAAATAGTCAACTTTCCAACTCGTTTTCCAGACGACCCTAATCATTTACCTTCTCTACTCGACTTATGTCTTGTTTCTGATCCTAGTCAGTGCACAGTTTCTCCACATTCACCCTTAGGTGCTTCTGATCACAGTTTGATCTCTTTAAAACTAATATCTCATTCTTCTTCATCACCTGAATACCCCTATTATCGAACCTTTTACAACTACAGTAAAGCTCACTGGGATTTTTTCCGTGATTTTCTTCGTGATGGCCCTTGGGTAGAAATCTTTCAACTTCCTGTCGATAAATGTGCTTCTTACATAACTTCGTGGATTCAGGCTGGCATGGAATCTTTTATTCCCTCTCGACAATTTCAGGTCAAACCACACTCTCCTCCATGGTTTTCCTCACACTGTGCTGCTGCGATTGCCAATCGAAACCGTTACTTCCATATTTATCCAGAAAGCAGACGTCTGTTTATTACTGCTAAAAACAACTGTAAAAAGGTTTTGTCTAACGCCAAAACACACTATTCTCAGGTCATGAAATCTCGTATCTCATCTCAAAAATTAGGCTCTCGTGACTTCTGGAGAATCTTTAATAATATCAATAATAAGAGCAAATCTATAATTCCACCACTCATGTATGGTTCAGACTTTGTCACCTCACCTAAAGACAAAGCCGAACTGTTTGCTAAAACCTTTTCATCAATATCATCTCTTGATTCCACTAATTGCGTTCTACCTGATATTGCCAACAAATAGGTTGATCCATTGCTTGACATTCATATCACTCCAGCATCTGAATCTAAAGTGATTTCCTGCCTAGACTCTTCTACAGCTTGTGGCCCTGACAACAAACCTGTTATTGTCTTGCAGAAGTGTTCTCCGGAGCTGTCGTCTATACTCTCAAAACTATTCAACAAGTGCTTATCAGAGTCTTGTTTTCCAGCCTGCTGGAAATCCGCATCTGTTATCCCTATCTTCAAAAATTCTGGGGAGCGATCTGATTCGTCTAACTACTGTCCCATAAGTCTTCTTCCTATCATAAGCAAGGTTTTTGAATCTTTAATTAACAAACGCTTAATTTCTCATCTTGAATCTAATAACTTACTTTCTGACCATCAATATGGATTTCGATCTTCTCGTTCTACAGCTGATTTGCTAACAGTAATAACTGACAGGTTTTATCATACATTAGATGAAGGTGGAGAGGTTAAGGCCATCGCTCTTGACATTTCAAAAGCTTTTGATAAAGTTCGGCATGCTGGTCTTCTCCATAAGCTTTTTTCTTATGGTGTATCCGGCAACATCTTTAAGATCATTGAATCCTTCCTTTCCAATCGTAGCATAAAAGTCGTCCTCGATGGACAACACTCTTCTTCTTATTCTGTAATTTCAGGGGTTCCTCAAGGTTCTATCCTTGGCCCTATACTCTTTTTAATTTACATTAACGATCTTCCAGATATTCTCACATCTAAGGTGGCATTGTTTGCTGATGATACTACCATTTATTCTTGTCGTGATAAGAAACCAACACCCTCTGATTGCTTGGAAGGGGCATTTGAGCTTGAAAACGATCTCACTTCTGCTACAGCATGGGGCTCACAGTGGCTGGTGAACTTTAATTCAGATAAAACTCAATTTTTTTCAGCCAATCGTTATCGCAATAATTTAGATCTTCCTATATTTATGAACGGTGATGTACTCTTCATCTTCTAGGATTAACTCTTACCTCCAATCTTTCTTGGAAACCATATATCAAATCGGTTTCAAAATTAGCATCTGCTAAGGTTGCATCTCTTTATCGAGCTCGCCACTTTCTTACTCTGGATTCTATTCTCTATCTCTATAAATCTCAAATCCGGCCTTGTATGGAATACTGTTGCCATATCTGGGGCGGATCTTTTAATGATGCCCTTTCTCTTTTAGACAAGGTGCAAAAACGCATTGTAAACATAGTTGGACCTGCTCTTGCAGCCAACCTTCAACCATTATCACATCGTCGTAATGTTGCTTTTCTTTCTCTTTTCTACAAATACTATAATGGGCACTGCTCTAAAGAGCTAGCATCTCTTGTGCCATCTACTAAAATTCATTCTCGTGTTACTCGTCATTCAATTAAGTGTCATCCTTTTTCTGTGACTATTCCTAAGTGCTCCAAAAACGCTTATTCGTCTAGTTTTTTTCCTCGAACATCAGTTCTTTGGAATTCGCTTCCTTCATCTTGCTTTCCTGATTCATATAATTTGCAATCTTTTAAATTGTCCGTCAATCGTTATCTTGCTCTACAATCTTTATCTTTTCTCTTACAGTAACTTCCAACTTTATTTAGTGGCTGCTTGCAGCCTTGTTGGAAGCGAAGATGTTTTTAAAAAAAAAAAAAAAAAAAAACTCTTATTGACTCATGGAGCAGTAGAAATTGGCGAGAAAGAAAGAGACCGTTACAATGATATAAGCTGGGCACTTCGAGTTTTAGCAAAGTTATTGTTGCAATATAGAAAACAATTCAACGCAAATGATGCCTCTGCTAGAGATTTAGTGAAAACGAAAAACTATGATAACATTCTTTCTTCAATGAAAGTTTGTGCAGATTAATGTGAACCAAGAAAAATTGGAAATCCGCATCTTGTTTCAAGAATAGGATATTCATTAAAAACTTTAGCTATAATAGTCAAGTTAGAGTACCTGAAACTAGACATAAAAGACATGGTTGGAAACATTCAAATTTTTCAAAACTTAGGGATTCAGACTATGGCATTTTATTAAACAATTCACGCATTGTATATGATTTAAGAAAAGGTGATGCATCAGAAATGTTGCCAAAAGAAAGTAAAACTAAAGTTTTAAGATGCTATTGTGTTAATGAAATTGCCAAGTATTTAAATAATCCAATTCTTACATTTAATGAATATACACATTTATGTAAACTTGCTTATGTAAGAATACTAACATTTAATGCTAAAAGAGGTGGAGAACCTGGAAATTTAACACTAACAGATTGGGATATGCTTGAAAAAGGCTATGTGGAAACGCCAAACTCACATTGATGCTTTAGACGATCCAATAGAAAAAAAGCCTACAAAACAATTTAAACTATGTTACATTGAAGGCAAAAAAAAAAAAAGGTTGGAGTTTTATTTTTTATTTAGTTATTAAATTTTTAATGACATTTCATTTTATATATATTTTTTATTGATATATTAAGAAATTCATATTTTATTCAGAAATTAAATATTTTATTGAGACTTAAAAATTTTTTTATGTTGTATATGTTATTAAATTAGGGTTTTCTGCGAAAGCATTAGTTCCGATTATTTTTACTGAGGAAGTTGTAGATGCATTCAGACTGTTATTCAGCTTAAAGTGTTATGCTAATAATTCCTGAAAAAAAATAATTGTGTGTTTGCTTGTGGTACAGGGTGTCTTAAATTACGTGGTTGGGACGCACTGCAATCTATTACAAAAAAGTTTAATTTATCTAAGCCAAAGCTTATTACACCAACTAGAACTAGAAAGTATTTGTCAACGAATCTGCAGTTGTTAGACATAAATAATTCTGAGCTTTTGTGGCTTGCAAATCACATGAGCATACTAAAGACGTCCTCAAAATTGATATCGACGTGAGGATTCTTTTATGGAATTAACAAAAGTAGCAAAGGTTCTTTTTGCTATGGATAATAGTGATGCAAGGTGCATTTAAAATAAGAAAATGATTCACTATTACAAAATGGTTTTCAAGGAAATGGTTTGTTTATATTTTTTTACTTTAAAAACTTTTTGTTTGACTTTTTTTCTGCATATAAATGTTGGTTATTTGTATGCAAAACGCCTTAAGTTCGAGTAAACTCATGTTTAGAAAGCAAAGAAAAACTAATCTTCCATTTGCATAAACAAAAACTAATATTTTCTTTGTCCAGTTTTAAGACCAAACGACTTTTACTGGTCTAATACTTAAATTTTCAGTATGTAACATCTAATACTTCAATTTTCAGATTTCAGTAGAATGTGGAAACGGAATTTTTTATTTTTAAGGATTTCTAACTCGATCGCCATGGTGAACAGACGTAATTCTAACATCTCAAAAAAGAAAGAAAAAAAAATTAAAAAATATTTTATAAATGGCTTTTACTTTATATTTAAAGAACAAGAAAAAGTATTTGTGGACTTAACTAGCAATAACTTAAAAATAATCAATACACGTCTAAATGATGTTAAAACAAAAACATTGGATTGCAATAAAAGATTACACTTGCTAGAAAATGATATAAAAAAAAGAAAAGAAAGCTTAAATTTTCACGAACATTTAATTGATCAAATTGTGAGTGCCGCCAATGATTCCGAAGAACTTGAAAGCCCATATAATATTACAATTTTAAATAAAAAATGCGAAACTAAGAAAATTAAATGGAGAAAATGTATATGTCAGGTATGACAAACTTATTATTTAAAAAAATATTTATAATAATTCAAAACGATAAAGCTAGAAATCTAATTATTTTTAATCTTAATTTTAAATATTATAATAATGAAAATTACAAATCAAACATAATAAATCTTTTAGAAATTTTTAATAAACAAAACACACTTCTTTTAAATAACGATGATAATCCAGATATAAAATTTTTTAAGTACGTCATAATCAACTCTAACTAATTTGATATTGAGGAATTATCTAGCATGATTATTGAGTCACAAATGTTATTTCAACTCTAACTTTAAACATTTGTAGTATGAATAAAACTTTGAAAGTTTTAAATCAATGTTCAAAAATATAAACTCTGAAGTTACCGTGACATGCTTAATAGAAACATGGTGAAGAAATGAAAAAAATAATTTTCAAATTGCAGATTATAAGGCAATCCACCAAACTCGAGGTGGTGGCAATGGTGGTGGTGTATGCATTTTTGTTCACGACTTAATCCATTTTTGGAAAACAGAAATTTTAAGTATTTAAAACGCGGACATTGAATTTCTTACTATCAAATTATTAAACCACAATGATAAAAAAAAAACGTTTTAATAACTGCTTTGTACAGACCGCCTAGCCTTAAAAGAAATATTTTTTAAAACACTTTTTAAAGCAAATGCTACTTAAAAAAAGTAAAACACAAACAAATTTACATCACGGGAGACTATAACCTAAATCTTCTTAATGTTAAAACTGATAGCAAAGTCAAAAGTTTCTCAAACACTCTATTTCAGTACATCATTATTCCCTTAGTTAACAAATCTACTCGCTTAATTCTTCAAACCAAATCTCTCATTGATAATATTTTTACTAACAACTTTACAACATCCAACATTCAAAGCGGAATAATAAAGAGCAATATAAGCGACCACTTTCTAATCTTTTTTATTCGGATTTTTTTAAAAAAGGAAAAAAAAGCAATGTACTAAGGGGAAGAAAAAAAGGCATATTAATGAATTTCATATTGAGGCGTTTAGAAAATATTTACTCAAAGTAAACTGAAAACAACTCAACAATTGCAAAGATGCTAATATAGCTAATTATTATTTTTACAATGAGTTCAATAATGCTTACAATGAAGCGTTTCCGATGAAGGAAATAAAAATTAAGCTTAAGAGCCTGCAAAGTCCATGGATTACAAAAGGGCTTATTAAATCTTCACAAAAAAAACAAAGACTATATGAAAAATTCTTAAAAAAAAAATTATCAAAACGAAAAAAATATAAAGTTTACAAAAACTTGTTTGAAAACCTGAAAAGAAAAGCTAAAAAATATTATTTCTCAAAATCACTAGAAAATAATATAGGCAATAACAAAAAAACTTGGTATATAATAAAGGAAGTGATAGGAAAAAATAA
>NC_088927.1:10635000-10637500 GCF_038396675.1 Hydra vulgaris
CAAGGTTTCAAGTTTTTTTGAATAAAAAATATTTTTAGGGATGCCTCAAGACCCTTCAAAACTTGACAGATCCCTAATATTTCGAAAAGAAAAGTTTTTTTAAAGTATGTTAACCTGATACTCAAAAGAAGCAAAATTATGTAAAATCTTCAAAAATAATAATCAATTTACATAAAAAGTATGTGCAAATAAATTATTTTAGAAAAACTTAAAAATATTGACTTATTATTTTCATCTTAAAAACAATAGTTTTTAGGAATTTATATATGAAAAAAATATTTTGCTTCTTTTGAGTACCAGGTTGACATACTTTAGAAAAACTGTTTTTTCAAAAAATTAGGGACCTGCCAAATTTTTAAGGGTCTTGATTTAAGTCCTCTAAAAATATTTATTATTCAAAAAAATTTTAAACCTAGTGTTTTTGTATTATGTAGGACACATTTAGTTAAGTGCCGCAGACTATTTTAAAAAATTTGTTTTTTGAACCACACAAAAATATATATATATATATGTATATATATATGTATATATATATATATATATATATATATATATATATATATATATATATATATATATATATATATATATATATTATTTCTTCATTAAAACAATTTCAATGAAATAAATGAAAAGAGAATGCATATAAATAAAAATTTTAAGTTTTGTTACATTTAAAATAAGAACGCGAAGACTAGCAGAAGATCAAATGATCTTGTCATCTTGAACCGCTTACAATTGTAACGTATTTAAAACAATTTTGCAATTTGTATAAAAAAAAAATAAGGCAGTCAAGTAAAGTTTATAAAAACGAAAGTTAGAAGTAAAAATTAACGTTTTATATAAATACTTAAAACACAAGACTTGATAGTTATAAAATATATAAATTAAATAAACAATATACACAAAAATAAAATTAACAAAACAAAACTTAAATATACAAGTATGTAATCAAATAAATATTTTTTATATAAGAATTCGTAAAAACATTATAAATAAATCATAATGATTTAATTTAAAAATATATATGTATGTTTTCAATAGAGAGAATAATATTTTTTAATTTCCTTTTAAATGCGAAAAAGTTCCAGTCTTGAGAAAACCAAAATGTTTCAAAACTATATTGTTCTATAGAAACGCCCCTTGAATAGAAAAACAAAAAATACCTAAATTGTTTCTGAAAACTGGTAGAAAAAGGAAATTATCATTTCGTTAATTATATTTATATATTTCTTTTATAGAACATAAATTGTGAAAAGAAACCATTGCTGTAAGAGTTTTACATTGAAACATAAAACCTAGTATATTTAAAATATTTAGTTGAAATATGTTTAAAATATTCACTTCAATAAAAAGAGGCTTTGCATGTTTAACATTCTTCTTGCTTGATTTAATATACCTATACTTTTCGAAATTTTGCAGGTAATGATTTCGATATGTTTTTTCCAAGTGAGATTTTTATCAATAAAATTTCTAGAAAATTTGTACTTGTTGCTCTCTTAATTAAAACACCATCAATAAAAGAAGAGGAAGATCGATTGTAAGTAGACGATTTTTTGAGGTAAAATGAAAAGGAGACCATTGTGTTTTTTCAATATTCAGAAAAAGTTTGTTTGATTTCAACCATTGAGAAACTTTTATTAGTTCATTGTCCATACAAGAAAATAGTGTCGTTATGTCGCTATGAGATAAAAAAAAAATTGTGCCATCAGCAATAACTGTCATTAAATTAGATGCTTCATAGAGGGCGTTTATGTAAATGAGAAAAAAAAGAGGTCCTAGTACAGATTCTTGAGAAACTCCGCAAGTATTTTCGAATAATTGAGATCGCGATGATTGGTCGAAATGAACAAATTGTTTTCTATTGTGTAAATAACGTTTTATTAGCTTAAGAAAATTTCCAGTGAATCCATAATATTTCTTTTTTTTTTGATAAGTATTTATGGTCAATCATATCATACGCTTTTGATAAGTCAAAAAAAATGCTTAAAGTAAAACTTTTCAAATGAATCGGTAATGCATCGAGTTATTTTTAGTGTACCGTGCTCAGTAGAATTATTTTTCTTAAACCCATATTGATTTTTATATAATATGTTATTTTAAGACATGTTGGAAAATTTTGTTATAAAGAATTCTCTTTAAAATTTTTGAAAAAACAGAGAGAACAGAGATAGGACGGTAATTACTGACATTCAACAACTCTCCTTCTTTAAATATTGGTGTAACTTTTGCTATTTTCAACTGAGCAGGAAATATTCCTTGATCAATTGAACATTTAAATACTTTATATAGAACACTTTTTATGGTTTCATACGAATTAATAACCACTTTTCCGCTAATATCATTATGACCTATTGCTTTATATGACTTTAGCATTTTAAATGCTTTATCAAACTCTTCAAAAGATAAGTCAAAAGAATCTTGACAAGGCACTATAGAAAAATTAAGTTATTTATTTTTTGTTTTGTTTCCGTTCGAATATTTTTAGCTAAATTTTTTC
>NC_088927.1:10642500-10650000 GCF_038396675.1 Hydra vulgaris
ATATATATATATTATATATATATATATATATATATATATATATATATATATATATATATATATATATATATATATGCACATACATACATATACATATATATATATATATATATATATATATTATATATATATATATATATATATATATATATATATATATATACATACATGCATACATACATACATACAAACATATATATATATATATATATATATATATATATATATATATATATATATATATATATATATATTTATTTATTTATTTATTCAACGCGTTAAAAAAAGGATTTTGCTACCAATTGCCTTCTGCTTTTCATAAAAATAAGCAATATATTTATTTGCTACTATAAATTGTCCCTTTTTATTTTCATAAATCAATCTGGTAATATTTAATAATTGTTTATGAAAATAAAACAAAATGAAGAAAATAAGTGTTGTACTTTGTCTTCTTATTTATTTTTTTAAATCTTTAAAGAGAAATGTTTTTTGAAATGTAATGTTTTTTTTTTTCATTATTTCATGCACTGAATTAAGTGCTTTTACAATATGTTGCAATCGAATTACTGAATAGTTTTGAGTTCTTTGGTTCTCAGGGGCGCCTAGAGCCCTCATGCCGCATTTCATGAGGATAAATTTTGCTGTGGAGGAACTTTTTTTTGGTCCGTTATTTTTTCTGGCGCCTCTTGAGCACTGAGAACTTGAAAATTGTCCCGATCGCCCCTGTTTGTACTGAGCAAAATATTTTCAAATATTCGGTACTTAGATATGTTTGTCCTTTGTCATGCAATATGATATCCTTAAAGTTTACAAGCAAATAGATAAAAATAGACTTTTTAATTCGCCTTATAAAAGTTTTATAAAAACGCTGATCATACAAAATTAAAGATACGTTCTGATCAGATTTTAATAGTATTTTGAAACTTTTTTTTGGATTTTTAATGCTTATTAAAAATATAGGTTTTGTGAAATTGATTTTTGAAAAGTTCAATTTTTTCAAAGATTGTGTTAAACCATAAACTTTAAAAATGGCTGGTGATATTAGTAAGACCAGATGGACCAATAACCACTGAAGATATTCGTAATTTATTAAATTAATTTTCGTAAGTTATAAAAAAAACTTTTTATTGATTTCTTCACTTGTGAAGTTTTGGAAAGCGAGAAAAATGTTTATGCGCTAATGAGCATTTTGTTCCCTACCGTAACAAATATGTTCCTGCGGGTTTTCTTTGACTTGTCTAGTTTTAGAGGTTTTTATTTATTTTTTAGCCGATCTACAAAGTCTAGATTTAGTTCAAATTATGTTTTCACAGTTGCATTATGATTAAAGATAGAGTAGAAATGAAGTTAAATCTATTTTTATTCGAACGTTTTTATTTAATATTCGAACATTTTTATTTAATAGAAAAGTAATTTAGTACCCCCTTCATTAAAAATGTTGAATAAATATTTTTCTGCATGATTTTCTAACCAAAGTTTTCTCATCTGACTTCCATAACTTTGCGCAAAACAGTCAGACAAAATATCGTCTAAAGTTCTGAATGTAGAAAAATAACTTAAACTTCAAGGTTTTAATGTTTTTTTTATTTTAAACCTTTTTTTATATCTTTTTAAATATTTAAAAATAAAAGTGTCTTCTGAAAACAAGTTAAACCGAGTTAATTTATGTCCACTTCTTTTTCGCCTATCACACTTTTAGTAAGTCTATGTATGCACCATGCACTGGGTGTATCTAAAATCCCTATTTAAGTCAGATTATGCCTATGCACTCCTCTGCGCCATAGGTGCTGCAGAGTGTACATAAAAAGACCGTAAAAAAATCGATTTACATACATTTAAAACTCGATCTATAGATCGAGTGTTCACAGATCGAGTGCTCCTACATGTAAACTCACATTTGATGTATGCACTACATTTGATGTATGCACACTCTGCGGAGTGCGTATACATCAAATGTACATGTACACACACTAAATGCATATACACTCCATAGTATAGTGTATACATGTATATACATTCTATTCCGTATAATGTATATGAAGACCTCAGTGGAAAAACCGGCGTTGTCACATTTAAAAAGTATTGAGAAAGTATTTGTTGATCATTAATAAATGTTTTTATTTAAAGCAAAGAAAAAAAATTTTTGTATAAAAAATTACAAAATGTTTTGTTTTGAATAAATTTTAAATAAAATAATTATAATATAAATTTTTTTAAATTGCTTAGTTTCATTTGCTTTAAATAAAGACTTTTATTAATGATCAATAAATACTTTCTTAATACTTTTTAACCCTTTATTGTTCACTATGTGAAGACATTGAGTAAAAAAATATTCCTTTGGCAAAAAACATAGTTTTATATCATTAATTGCAAATCAGAAATTTTTTTTTTGCTACCATTAGTAGTTTTCAAATGGCAAATGACCGCCATTTGGCGGTTATGAAGCGTTAAGGAAAAATCACATAAAAATTATGTTTCAATAAAGAAACCTTAAACAAATCAAAATAATTACTTTACATGAAAAGAATAAAAACAATTGTTTTTTTTGTTTAAACATAAACAAATGTTGCATTTTTTGCAAAAAATTCTGCTGTTTCCAACCTTACATAGGCGACAATTAAGTTTTTTCTCACGATGTTTAGGCCAATGATTTAAACAATCAAGCTGAATATCTTTATTTGGTAAAGGAATTGAATTCTTTCGCTTTTGTGGTGTCACATCCTTACACAATTTTCTTTTAGATTGCCTGCCAACTGCCACTAGGGGTTTCTCTGCATAAGACAAGCTAGATGCAATTTGTGTTGTAAACTGAAGTAATGTCAGCTGTTTTTTTTTAGCAATATTTAATTGATTGAAATGACGCCTGTAAATCAACCAACCATTAACTTTACAAATGTCAATGCAGTGAAACAATATTTTAATGTACCACCGCTTGGTTTTAATATTAGTGCGATAAAGTGAAATTAACATGTCACATAATTCTACACCTCCCATGCATTGGTTATATTCTTTTACTACTAATGGACAGTTTATGTTGACAAAGTTTTTTTCAGTGCGATTCCATCTTTTAACATCTGATATTGAATCTGGATCACAATATGTTGAGCATAAATTGACACATTTATTATCGTAACATCTGGTGATTATTATTCCTGAATTAATATTACATTTATATGCATGGCTTCCTCTTCCTTTTTTTCTCATTTCACTTTCAGTTGGTAAACAACACCCTTGCATTCTATCATTTTTAATTGTTGCTGTTGTAAGAATGCCTAATTTGTTCAAATGTAAACATAAATCAAGACTGCAAAACCAATTATCAAAGCAGAGCTTAAAGTTTTGATTTTTTGGTAAGGATTCTATTAATCGTTTCACAACATATGAGCCGTTACATTTTTCAGAGCCAATTGCTGCAGCACCAGTATATAAGAAAAAGTCATATATAATTCCTGAAATTCCACTACGAACAAAGTTTTTGAAACCCCACTTCACTGGCTTTTTAGGATTGTATTGCCTTATTCCACTATAACGAGTTTTGGCTGGAATTATTTGCTCGTCAATAGAGTGCCCAGTTTCTGGTTCTATAGAAAGACAATTTTGACAAACATGATCTAGTACAGGTGCAATTTTATAAATTTTGTTATGTTTATTAACTGGATCATTAAGTCTTGAGTTATCAGCTGCATGTAAAAATTCTCTTATTTTTTTATATCGAGACAAAGACATGAGATCAGCTATTTTAGGATATCGCGTCTCCGTTGACCAATACATATAATATGCTGGCAATTTGAAAATAGACATGTACATTTGTATTGCAATAAACTGCTTCAATTCAGTTTCTGTTACATTAACAGATTTAGAAGATATTTGAACACTGTAAAGATTTGTTTGTTCAGCAAGTAAGGTAAACAAAGTATCTTTCCAAAACATTTAGAAATATATCAATGGGGTAAAAGTATCAACATTGTTAGGTGGAAGACTAAATTCACAACCAGAAAAAGTAGTGTCTCTTATATGTGGTCTTTTATTACACCATTTATAATTATGAGTTATTGACTTTGGTAATGTGGATGAAGAAGTTTTCTCATTTGTATTCGGCTTATCTGAAGTTGTAAATTCAATATTAATTTCATCTTCCAAAAGAATATCTGCAGTCATACATTGCTCTTCTTCACATATACTTATCTCATCATTTATATGGGTAACCAAAAATAGATTATTATCGTCCTCTTCATCACTACTAAGTTCCAAATCTGAAAGCTCAGACTCTGAACCTGGCTCCAAAATATATTGAATAGCTTCATTTAAGTCATAGCGTATTTTGCTTTGTTTATTCATTTTATTATCTAAATGAAACTGTGATTTATAGAAATGTGATTTAGAGACAACAACATATGTGTAATTATTTATATGGTTTTTTTACTCTATATAAGTTATTATTTTCTTAATAAACTTTTTTTTCTAAATTGATATTAAAATAGTTGTTACAAAATATGTAAATAACACGATAGAGAAATTTTATTTAACTTTAAAATTATTTGTTAGTAATACATTTTGTAAAAAATTTTTTATTATCATATTTTGTTTTAACTGTGTTTTTGATAGGTTTTACCATAAAAATTACAAAATAAAGAAGAATAAAGTGTATCTAACATTTGATAATAACTATGTGTTTCTTTAACATCAGTTAGATGTTTCTAAAATAATAGTAATGTCTTTCTAATATTTAATATCTGTAAGAGTTAAACCAAAACAGTTTTATGTTTTGAACCAAAAACGAATCGCCGTAGTTCATAACAGCAAATTGGCGGAATCAAAATAACTGATGAGATATTGATCACATAAACAAATATTACAAACTTGGTTGCATACAAAAAATTAAATTCTAGGTTTCAACTAATAAATAAACTAAAAATATTATTATTAAATTTAGTAAATCCAAGTATACAGGTCATTCAAAAACATGTAACTTTTGAATGTAAAAACCTCATAACTTTATCGACCTATTTCATAATATCCAATTGTTCAGTTTCGCATAAGTTTATTGCAAAAAGATCGTAGTAAGCTAGGATTTTATGAAAATATTTTCCAAATCTATCAAAATTCATAGTACTCGTCTGATTTGGATTTAAAAAAGAATGCCGCCATTTGGCGGTCCTATCCAATAAAGGGTTAAATGTGACAACGCCGGTTTTTCCACTGAGGTCTTCATATACTTATACACACTCGGTAATATGCATAAATCGACTGCAAAGAATAAAACCGAAGGAATTAACTTGATGTTTCATTAACTTAGTGTTTAATTCTCAAAAACAATTAACTTTTTTTTACTTCATAAAAGTGAAAGTAAAAGTCTGAACATCACAGTTCTTCTCATATAAATTTTTTTTGTTAAACTTCTTCGTCTGATTCTTCAAATTGTATTGGCGGGTGACTAGGGTGTAGAGGACAGCTTTTATTTTTTTTATTGTGGCCAGGTATTTTGCACACAGAACAAATTATCTCTTTTGTTTTTGGCATAACTGAATCTGTTAGTATAAATTGATGTAAACGCATTAACCTAATTATGGTTTGGAATCTTGCTCTGTCTAAATTTGTCTCGTTAATCTCTGAAAACTTGATTTGTTTATTTAAATGCTCACTTGCGTTACAGTTAAACATTCCATAACCCCATCCAAATCTAGCGTAGAATACCATAAGCTTTCCAACATGACTTCTTAAGTAATGTAAGTATGGCATTCCTTCAGTACAATCAGATCCAGCATAGGTAATAAATTTTTGAAAATACTCTTCACACCTTTCATTAAAAGTACCTGACAAGTCAGGAGTTGTTGATCTAACATCGCTAAAATAGTAACATTTAGCTATACATTTAATAACATTATAACCTTATAGGCAATGACTATTATAAGACAATGAAAATTTCAAACATTGAATTAGAAAAGCATAAAACATAAAGAAATACTTTGCAAGACTGGCAAATCTTTTGTAGAGGTCGAGTATTTGTCGCAATTTCAAGGCACTTTGATCATGCCAATTTTCTCCGTCTGCAAGAAAACTATTTAAAAAAGTATCAATGTTTGATTCCAACAACTTACAATCATTTCCAATGATTTTTAAAGTTTCAGAACCATCATAGTTCTTCTTTTTGCTATAAATAAATGGCATAAAAATTAACTTTGAAATTCTATATTGGTCTTACATACACAGGGCCGTGGCTAGGCTACCCCAATTAAGGGGCCCTATTTCAAATTTTAGATGGCCCATATTTGAGCTTTTTTTTTATTTGAATAATACCTAATAATCAAAGTTTTTTTAAAATTTTGGGATTCTAATGACAGGTTTTTAGGCCCCCCCCCCAGCTACAACACTGTACATACAAGGTTAAAGAAATAATACAAAGATAAATAAATCATGTCATTATTACATGATTTTTTTTCTACATAAAAGTTGTAGCAATAATAAATATAAATTAGAAAAACAGAAGGAAAAGAAAGAGTTCCAAAACAAACAAAAAAACTAGGTAAATAAAAGCTTTTTTATCAAAGTGGAACAGCAACTGTGAAATGATGAGATTTTATGGTTTAACATATATAATAAATATTATGTATGTGCATATTGTTGTGTGAGTTCGTATCATGCAAATTGTATGTATGAATTAGAAAAATCTGACACAGAAATATTAACTCATAACATTTTTAATTGGCAGTATGACTAAAATTTGGATAAAACAACCTAGTTGTGCAATCTCAATTTTGTTGTTTTTGTTACAAAAAACAGACGATTCCATATAAAATTGATTAATAGATTTGAAATAATTACAACACAATGGCATATATTTCATATTATAATTTGTAGATTTTAATTACCTTTTAAAATATTGCTCGATTTGATAAGCCAAATAAGTACAACCAATATTTCGAAATGCCTTGCCAATTATGTTATCCATGTTCCTTTATTTATGACATTATACATAAACTTGTACATATATCTGTGATGCGCCAATATAAGATGTAAACCACATGGTGGCATTAGGTCAATAACAAAACCTTTGAACAACATTGTGGTCTGAAAATTTAAATTAATTAGGAATTTAATAATTGTATATACACATACACCTAAAATTTTGAGGAAACAATATTGATTCCCTAATTTATTATTTTAGTAATTATCAATTTGTTGACTTATATACTAGTTTAAAAAAACTATATCTTTTTTTAAAAAATTTTGTTATTTCGTATTATTATACAATTTTTTTCTATAATTTTATATTATATTAATTACTATTTTTACCCATTGGCCATAATTTTCAAGCTGAGTTTTTTTAAACAATGCAGAATTGTGGTCAGGTGTTTCACCCAAGACAGACTCCACTTTTTCACCTAACTCTGTCATTACAGCAACACTACGCTTTTCTCCAGATTGCTTAATTTTTAAAGACCATTTGTCTTTCTTTAGTTAGCAATGGTAGCATCCATAAGTTGATGTACATGAACATAA
>NC_088927.1:10652500-10747500 GCF_038396675.1 Hydra vulgaris
ATATATATATATATATATATATATATATATATATATATATATATATATATATATATATATATATATATATATATATCTATATATATATATATATATATATATGTATATATATATATATATATATATACATATATATATATATATATATATAATATATACACATACACATGTACTTAATGTACATGTATGTAATATATATATACATATACATTAAGCATATGTATACCCAGTGGTAGACTGGTCCTGGGTGCTGGGGTGCGATTGCATCCTGGGCCCCACCTATCCTAAAAAATGGGGCCCCTTGATCAGCAGACACACATACTCATGATGACATACGTTAATGTTAACTTCAAACTTTCATGCATGCTGTTATGATTGTCACAAGAAAATTATAAACGAATAAAGCTATTGATCCTCAATTTGCCAAAGACCTATTATCACAAAAAAATAAAACAACTTTATCAGTTTTTATTATTATTATTATTATTATAACACACTGCAAGGAGAGAAACTCCTGGAACAGATACAATAATATTAGATACGTGAGTAAAAATTTCAAATTGTTTGAATACTATAATGTTATATATCATTAGAAAGAGGATTATTACAGTACTTTAAAGGTGAAAAAATTATCAAAATCAAACAATTGGTTCAAAACTTATGATGGTTTAAGTACCGATTTTTCTATATATGGATTTGTTGAAGAAACTGTGGTCAAAATGTTATTCTTCACTTAAATTGTCATAACTTCAATTCTTATCGAAATACAGATATCTTGGTGTCAAAAGATAGGTGTAAGAGTGGGCTACAACATTATGTTAAACTCTAACCACCAGGCATATTGGATGGACAGAGGGGGCATCAAACCACCACCTTGCCTGTATGAAACTTAACACTTTTTCAGAAAAAAATATTTAAAAAATATTAGATTTTTTAAAGACATAAGCAATATAAATATACAAAAAAGTTGTTTTAAATTTATAGTAAACCACCAAAATATGAGGTGTATGTTAGCAAAAGAGGTGGGTGTGGTGGTGATGGTTTGATACATCCTAGTATCAAAAACAACTTGGTTTTATAAATATTTATATCTTTACTAAAATTAGTAAAATTAGTATATAATATAAAATTATGTTTTACAAGATCTTACGTATACAAGTTGTGTTTCTATTACGGAAGAGGCATATGCCCACCCCCCCGCCCCCACCGACCTTGAAAAAAATTTGCCATTACTGCTTTCAAAATTTGAATAATAAATTAAAAAAAATAAAATTTAGAAATAAATTTAAAAATTTGAATAATAAATTTAAAAATGAAATTGGAAATAAGTTAAAAAACAAATTTATACCAGACAACCACCAAATATTGGAGATGAATGTAGAACTCATAGTAGATATACTGATGATGTTTTTGTACTATAATATCAAAAAATGTTTAAATTCTTGAAATATCTGATGGAATATTTAAAGTACAACAACAAAGAAGTAAAAAACACATTCCACTAGATTAAAAAGATACATTAGTTGTGCATCCATGGTCATAAGAGAGTGGAGTACCATCCATACTTTTTATTTTAGTGACACTCTCTTATGACCATCTATGGTCATAAGAGAGTGTGACTAAAATAAAAATTAAAATCTTGTATTTATGTTGCAATTAAAATCATGTTGAAAGGTTCAGATTATACTTTACCAACTTGCTTAAATGATGATGGCACTAAAAAATAAAAATATAAAATACTACAGCACAGCTTTATATGATAAAATTACCTTATATGAAAAACCTTATATGAAAAAATGAAATAATATTGCAAAACCTTAAAATAATTTGAAAATTAAAATCATATAGAAAAATAAAAATATAAAAACCTTACCCATTATAACCGATGAAGATGATACTAAAAAAAGAAAAAATGCAATACACAACATAACTATGCAATTATTTCATAATTGAAACCATACTTAAAATTATTTGTAATTAACAATATATATATATATATATATATATATATATATATATATATATATATATATATATATATATATATATATATATATATATATATATATATATATATATATATATATATATATATTTTTAAATGTTGACATCTTTAATAGATTTTATTTGTATAAATAAAATCTATTAAAGATGTCGTTTTCAAGTATCTTAAGATACTTGAAAACTAGGGTATCTATATTACCTCGAAATATTGTAAATATATATATATATATATATATATATATATATATATATATATATTATATATATATATATATATATATATATAAGAACTTTCTTACCAATTTTTAAAGTAAGCTTTGCTAAAGATAAAGAAAATATATTAAAATTGTTGGAAATTGAATGGAATATTTTTTAACTTTAAAATACACTTGTTTCGAGTTATAATATCTTAATAATTTATACACTTTAAAATATTGAAACCTAAAAAACTTACTCATCTGTTTGCTATATTCACCTAAATGCCAATTTTAAATTAAAACATTTATTTGAAGTTTATATTTGTAATGATGTATCAATTAGTTATATGTTGAAAAATATATAAGTCTACAAAACTTACATATCTGCTGGCCGTACTCACCTAAATCCCAATTTGAAATCAAATAATTTTAAATGATATAGTAACTAAAGCAACTTAAACTTAACTTACTGATTAATTGTTCTAATTAGTCTACAGAAAAAAAAGAGTGATTTAATAAAATTTAAGTATTAGGTATACAAAAATAAAACAAGAAATAATATTGCTTGACAACAATCAACATAGGCATAATAAAGAACTGTATTTGAAATCTAATAGTAAATAACTAAATACTAAAATATTGAATCATATAATAGGAATATAACCGACAGATCATCCCTAAAGCAACTTCATCTAAACAAAAATTAAATAAACTTTATTTTTACAAAGTAATATAAAAATTTGCATATAAAAAATATATATATAGAACATATATTATAGTAGTATCTATATAATAACTACTGAGCTAGTGAATACAGAAAGTAACTAACTGATGTTGTCGGCTGACACCATTTCACTACAACTTTGAGCATCTAAAACAGCAAAAGAAATATTAAAAGTTATACATAAAGCTAGTAGATAGTGGCTAAGTAATAATTTAAATACAGTTGAATAAATTTATATTGAAATAACTTATTTATAAAGACATTCCTTGTTAAATAAAGATAATGTTCAAACTTCAAATTAGATATGATTCATAACTAATTTGATTCATATCTAATTTATATTATGAATATGATATGAAATGCTATGTGAAACCTTTATTTTCTTTCTGCATTTTATTTCTAAATGAAATATAAAATCAAAGTCTTATTTTATTATTTACTGAAAATTGTTTTAATAAAACAATTTCTTTTAAACCTACAAATTGTTTAATTATATTTTTACTGTAAAATATCTAGGTTTATAATATCAATTTATGACATAATTCAAATATTGCTAATATGAATGCTATATATATATATATATATATATATATATATATATATATATATATATATATATATATATATATATAAATATATTTATATAAATAATCAATGTACCCCTCTGTCTACCGCGATAAATCGGCAAAAATGTAAATTAGGTAACAAAAGTGCAGCAAGAAATAGGGTGACTGCTACAAAATGTTTTTCAACGAAATTTGGTAGGTGCATAGATAAATGAATAACTTAAACAAAAAATTGGATAGAAATAAAAAGACTATATCATGGACATTAATTTCACCACAGAAGTACGACCAAAATTTTGACATCAATAAACTCGTTAATATATCAAGTGAGTATAATTAAAACCAAATCGAACTAATGCTTCAACTATTCTTCTTTCTAAAAATAAACTATTTTGATAACGAACACTTAAAAGTTATTCCAAAAAGCCTTTCTCAAGCACGCTAACTTTGAAGAGACTACGAAAATGTGGCACAAAATTTAAGCACAAAATTCGGTTCCGTAAACGCGATACCTATTAATAATATATAAAAAAACAATAATATATGAATAAATACAAATAATTATTTAATATTCTATATTGTGTATATAATAATGTATAAATATGTATTATAAATATACTTATATTACCAGTATATTTAATACACATTTAATATAATTACAAATTTAATATATAATTTCCCGTTGTTTATTTAAATAATACATTACTTCGTAATTTTGCAGAACAAGAAAGTTATGATGCATTCGGCTAAAATTGAGGTTTTTTAAAGAAAGAAGGCTATATTTTCTAAAAGTAAATTCTACATAAAAAGACTAAAAAAACTAAAAATTTTTGTTATTCCTAATAGAAAAGGTGTGAAATTTCCTAATTTTCTAAAAAAAAAATCAAAATATATTGAACCTGTGTGTGTATTTTTAAATGCCCCCGAACGTCGATAATCTGCCCCCGAACGTCGATCATCTTAAAAATGATTTTAATTTGCAGGTTTTGGTCTAAACATCAAAAAAAAATTTGAAAAAAAACGAACAATATTTTGACTGTGTAACGCGCAAGTTTTATTTACAAATTAAAGTAAATTCAATATGTATATATCATTTTAAATAGGTTACATTGAATTTTTTCACTATTCGGTAATTTCCAGATCCATGGATATTAGGAAAACATATAAGCGAAAGATCGCCGTGTTAATGAATCGCAAGGTTTTAGTAATGTAAAAAAAAACACCACCATCTTGCTTTTTAGTTATACGCGCTCAAGAAATTATATTAAAACCTGGAAGGTGGAGATTTGAATTTTTTAAATCTTTAGATCTACACCAAGTCTCTGTGATGCATATAATGCTAAAAATATGTAATGTTTCCTTTAAGTTAACATACAATTTTTCGAAATTTTTTTTAAGCTTCTGAAATTAAAATAAAAAACATTTAATGAATCCCGCTGGAGAAAATCTATTATTTCATTTAAATAAAAGTATGAGCAGTTTTGAAGAGATGAACTTGATTCAAAATAAATTAATTGCTTTGAATCCAATTTAAAAAAGAAGTACAATAAAAATAAAACATGCTTACAAATCGCGTGAGATTAGTTTATTATAAATAACTTTAGCGTACTTTCCTTTGCCTCGTTGCTCTTTTGCTTCTGTAAATAACTTTTGTCTTACTTCCATTTTACGTGCACTGAAATCCTCGTTGACAAACAATTTTTCATTCAAGAGTTTCGCTTTTACAAACTTTTCCAAATTGCACTTTTGTCTTTACAATCGCTCTTTTGACTTTTTTTTTTATTCTTTTATTCTTTTAAGCCGAGTCAGAAAATTTATCGATAATCTTTATAAGCATATGCATAAGTTATGCAGCATAGCTTAGTTTTATTGTGAACGTGCATTTTTGTAAAAACGCACAAATGCCTCGCGCATTTTTACAAAAAGTTTTTAAATCATAATGCATTGCAATTTAATGTGGATGATTGTAGAGTTTGCACTGTGGTTTATTCGTTTGTCTCTGGGTGCGTATTCACAAAACTTTCGTAATTCTTTCGTAAGTTACGCAAACCATACGTTCGTTTTTGTTTTTTCTTAACTATTTAGTATTCACAAATATTTGCGTAAAGCTAAGGCTGCGCAAGCGTTACGCAAACCTTGAGCATAAACTTTCGCAAAAATTATATCAAGCTTTTTAGTTGAGTTGAATTATGTCAACAAATGAAAAATTATTGCTCTAAATTTGCAACTTAGGTAGTGAGTATTTTAAACTCTTTCCCTACACCTTTAAAATTTAATTGTAACATAAATGTAATGTTAACATTTAAAAAAACTGTTTTTGTTCATCTTTTAACTAAAAGTATAATTATTATACTTTTGCTACACGTATAAAAAACATTTGTGTCAAAATACATCTTTTTGAAATAAATCAAAAACGTGATAGGCGTTTTAGTAATTCAGATTAGATTTAAATAGTTAGATTAAATAAATAGATTAGGAAAATACATATTAGAACCCATATATAATTAAATAAACTTAAATTGTTTTATTCAATACAAAACCATTAAAATGCGTCAAAGTCTACGATTAGCAAACAAATAGTTTTTTACAAAAACTCTTCTTTCCTTACCAAGTCGGGTTTGGTTTGTCAGTCTTGTTTGGTTTGTTAGTTTGTTAGTCAGACTGATTATCATCTTCGTTATCATCATCGTTATTGATATCAAACTCAACTGGATTCTCTAATCCTATTGAATTACACATATTTTCAAGTAAAACACAGGTAAAAATTGTACTGCAGCACATTGTTGGAGTATACTGTAGCGCTCCACCACTTTTATGTGAGCACCTCCAACGATTCCTATGATGTCCGATGCATTGCTCCACTTCGCTACGTGCTTTTCGGTGAACTCGGTTAAAATAAATTTTATCTGGTTATGCTGGCACACTATATGGAGTTATAATTACAGATGAAAAGCCATATCAAGAGTAACCAAAAAAAAATGCCTGCAGTTGGATCTAAATCTAGCGTCTGTTTAAGAGTAGAATTTGCAAAAATAAATGCATTATGGCATGAACCAGGATACTTAATCACAAAGTCTCTAAAGTTACTATCTGGATCACCCAGTGGGCATTTGGACGTCCAATGACGTCCAGGGGACGTCCAAATGGGATCTAGGACGTCCATTTCGAACGTCTAATGGACGTTCAGTAGACGTCCAAATGAAACACCTTTCGTCCGTCTATAGCGGTCGTCCAAGGACGTCCTTTTAAATCACTTTTTGGACGAATTGAGACGTCCGGCGGACGTCCAAATTCGTCCAATATAGACGTCCGTTCAAACGTATGGTCGTCGTATTAAGGCATGACACCGAAATCTAGCAATAATTTCTTTTTTCAAGTTAAAAATTTATTTACTTGTTTCAATGTTATAATACATGCCATAATAAAAAAAAAATTGAAGAATTTTTATACTTTTTAATTCCTTCTTTTTGCAATTTCGGCATTCCGTGTTTTAGCAAGTCGCCAACAAGTGTCTCATTATTGCCCACGTCAAAACCATCTGTTTCTGAGATGAGCGCTTCTAAAACATGCGAAATTTAGAACTCTTTTCATTTATACTTAAATATTATAATGACTTTTTTGTTCTTTATAACAAGACTTGATAAAAACTTTAAGTTAATAACAATGCAATTAGATGTGTAAACTAACTTACTTTTTAAACATTTGTATAGCGCTGTGGCCACGAATTTTCGTTTTCCTTTTATCTCATCTTTACTGAAGCAGCTTTGTAAAGGTAGTGTCATTATGCTGTCTAACACATTTTCAACTAGTCGACGTGGCGTTGAACCACCAACGCCCTTAATCTGTGTAATCTAGAAACAATAAAAACTTTATTTAAAAAAAAAATCTAAACTAATCTCAATCTTGTGTCTATTTGAGTAAAGACAAAAATCATTGTAAACAAAATTGTTAACTTTAAAATAAAAAATTTAGCTTTTTTAGTTTTGAGTTTTATTTTTAAAACACAAAACTAAAAGGTAATATTTAAAACTAATGATTAAATTTACTTTTTCTATAAGGTGAATTTTGAGGTGTATTTTGCTAAACCTAGCTGCTTAACTGGAGTTTAATCCATTTTCTTCCTCATCAAACCTTTCCATTGTATCTATTGGTTTTGTTAAAATATCGGCAGCTGCCAACCCACTAGGTCCCGCATCATTATTTTCAATTAGCTCAAGACGATCAAGGTTATTCTTTTGACTCTCCTTAACTTGATCAAATTGACTTGTTAGTTCTATGAAAATTGCATATTGAATATTTGAAAAGTAAAGCGAAAATTTAATTAAATATTAAATTCATGATTTTTCCAAATTGAAAAAATATTTATTATTAATTGCAACTATTGAATTAGATTTAATTACAATTAATTATAACAACAAACTCTTAATTCTGAAACTAAAATGAATTAAAAATATTATTATCAATATAATACAAAAAAATGAAACAGTTTTCAAAAATGAAAAACAGCTTTGATAAAATATATTCAAGTAAATACAAAAGTACTCACGCTTGTTTGGCATTTCTTTAAAAGAAACTCCACCATCGCTTATATTTGAATGTTTCCTTTTTAAATTACATGTTTTAAAATCAAGTTGAAAATATAGTTAAACTTTTATTCTGAAAATATAGTTAAAAAAATATACAGTTTTTCTGAAATATCATTAAATGCAACCTCGTCACCTGTATTTGAACATTTATTGCTCAGCTTATGAGTAAATCCACTGTTCATAGATTCATTAAAATCAAAAATGAAGTCTAGCTCTGGACTAGGTGCTCGAACTACTTTTGATTTTCTGACAGGTTTCCCAACATTTTTGTCAATAGACAAGGCATCCATTTCATAAAAAATCAAATTGGTTTCCCCCTATATCGAATAATAAAACTATTATAAGTTATTTTAACTTAGTAGAAAGTGATATAACCTCACTTGTTTTCTCACAACTACCAAAAGATAAAAAAAATTTAACTCCTGGACTGAACTACGCACTAAAATTCCTTATGCTTAATCCCACAATTACCATAAAAAAGGCTGACAAGGGGGGTATTTGTATTTTAGACAAAACGGACTATAAAGACATGATCTCTCTACTTTTATCAGATAAAAACACATATGAACTACTTTCAGAAAATCCTACAAAAATTATAGCAAGAGATGTTAAGAAACTCATTGACTATATGTTTCTTTATCATATGATTGATAAAAAAACAGCGGAGTTCGTTCGTCCTAAAATACCTCTTCTTACACCCCTGTTTTATGGCCTTCCTAAAGTTCATAAAATAGGCATTCCCTTAAGACCAATTGTTTCTGGTTGTGACGGACCAATCGACAACTTGTCGTTCTTTGCCACAGATTTAATCAGCCAGTTGCTGAACAATTACCACTCGAACTTCTTTTGATTTTTCTTACGGTTGATACAAAAAAATTATGTATACACCCAATAATTTTTTTATAAAGAGAAATTTTTTAAATAATAAAAAACATAAACCGTGATTTTCTAAATAATTTTCTGTTTGAAATTGAAGCATCTGGTTGCATGTCTCTAATGCTACAGCTTCCAAAATAAATTTAATAAACTTTTACTCTTTTGTATCATTTGGGTGGGAAATAAACAATACATTTGTTTAAACTAACCCAATGAGATGGAACCACTGTCTTGGTTGGTAGACCTTTTTCAGATATAATCTCAGTACTAAAAAGCCTGAGAATAAAAAAAGAACATAATAAACAAATCAAAAGTACATACATATTACATTACTCTTAAATATCTTTTTACTTTTTTTAAATTAGAAACATAAACCAGTCAATTATGTTTACATATAATCTTAACGTCAGATTTTTTAAGTTTTTTCAAACAGATTAATAATAAAACCAAAGTCAGTATATTTAAATATATCTCTTCTCATGAAAAAGGTTTAGAAGTACAAAATTTTAATATAATTAAAGGTAAGTATAGTTTATTAGGTTGTTTTTTTTCAGCCCAAATTTACACAATCTAGTAATGGTATGATAACTTGATCATTTCCATGTGGTAAGCAGACACATTTTTTCCATTTTATATTTGTACAAGTTGCTTGATCTGACCAAAGTGTATCTTTACTTATTAGAAATGTTTGAAGAGTCTTAGAAAAAACAATATCTTCAAAAAAATTATTAAGTTCACTCTTTTTGTACATCTTGCATACACATCTACCATCAAGCAAAATGTTATTCACAAACCATATACAATCTTAAGTATTAAACCAAGAGTTAGTAGGTCCATTAAACTTGGTAATAGGAATTGTTTTCTCAGAGTAAGTATCTTTAAATTCATGAAGCCTTTTAATTATTTCTCTTAATGGATTCTGTTTACCACGTACCATTCCTTTTAAAGTTTTCAAATAATTTTCAAATTGAAAACATGAAAAAACATCAAGAGAAGATTGAAAAAATTCAACATAATCAGAAAGATGCTTGAGGTTGTGTATACTGTATACAGTGAAAGTATTACCATAATGCTCATTTGCATCAGTAACAAAATAATTTAAAAGTTGCCTTGTTGAATTTAGATAACTGAATCGTAAGATGGTTTCCTCTTCACGTAGCATGCGTATTGCAAGGGCTAAACTCAAAAAATGTTTGTATCTTTTTGGTTCCTGAACATCCGTCAGTACAACAATGCCTGTGTATAGAAGAAAAGTTCTAAATTCAGTAGCCTTCCACCGATTAGCTTCAGTTAGTTCACGTGATTGTCTAGCAAAATCTGAAGGTAATTTTGCTTTTAGTTCACTAAAACAATGACATATCTCTGTCAGATTTGCAGAAGCCAATCATCCAGAGAATATCCGTGGATATCCATCCTTTAAGTACAATAAAATACGACGCATTACTCCTAAACAAACTAGATGCATATATACCAATGGAAACTGTTGAACAAGATCTAGTTCTTGAATTTTATACAATGGAGTCACTTTGTGCTGATGAGATCTGTTTAAATTATCTAGTTGAGCATACTGGCCCGAACGTATCCCATAATCAGTTCTTTTTAAAACCAAATTACTATTAGTTGTACCATAAACTATACAACTTTTAACAGAAACCCCAGCCTCATCACATCTCTCACAGGCATCAGGGCTTGTAATGAAGCGAGCGCGATCGCGCTCCGCTCGTAAAACGCGCCCGTAAACGGTATTTTCAAACGTTCTATGCGCGATAAACAACGCTCGTTCAGCTTATAACGAGCGTATAAAATAACGCTCGTCCAATAGTTCAGGATTATTTTTTTATTTTCACAAAATATTTAAAAAAGATTTTTTATTAAAGATATTCAATTATCAAAGCACTAATATAAAATAAAAAGAGCACCAAGTCGTTCTCTTTTGCACCAACGTAATGAATGAGCAGTTTGAAGTCGTTAATAGTTACTAATTTTAATAACGGAATGTGCACGTGGAAACATAATGTGAATACAAAAATCCGCAAATAAAATAAGTATAGAAAATCAGAAAACCATTATAAGAAACTTGAAAATGCAGAGTATTTTTAATCTCGTGAAAATATCATGTAAGATTTATTAGATTTATTGTTTGTAATACTCCACACATCGTTTATAATAAAAATAAATATTAATAATAGAGTAATTTCTAAAATTAGTTTTTGTTCATAATATCGGTTTTTTATTAACTATTATTTATTTTAACTCAAATTTAGAACGATTCTGTTGTTTAGAATGTTCGCAATCAAGGACATTAGAAAAGGAAACAATGTAATGATGTCAACATTTATTAAATGGAAAGTTGAAGAGGTAATAGGCTTTAGAACTGAAATTACCAACGGAACTACATACGTTATTTAAATTTACTGCAAAGTTTGTACAAGAAATAGAGAAGCGGTATTACAAGGTTGTAAAGGTTTGATACGACAATGTGCTTTACGGTTTATCGATGGAACGAACTTTGTGTCGATCCACACAATTCAAAGACATTTTGAAACATCTTCTCACCTTACTGCAATAAGGTGTGAGAGCGAGAAACCCTCAAATGAGCGATGTGTTACGTCAACCGATGGAATACAAAATACAAAATCCTCAAAGGTAATTAATAAATTATTACCTTTGAAATAAAGATTTTTTGTTCTTATTTACCAGATTCTAATATCTTAATTTTAGGCTGCGCTAAAGCGTCGTTTGTTGCAGGCTTGATCAGGAAGTCGGGTGATCGTACACCATTAACATATTTTGGTTTGATTATTCGGCCATCAAGCATTTACACATTTGCAAATACTCGATGATGTTTATGTTAAATTTTGATATTTAATTATTTTTAAAACGCGCTGAAAAAATTAAACTAAACTAAGAGAAAGTTAAAAAAAATAATAACCTAAAAATAATTTGTCAATAAAAGAAAAAATTAAACGTAAAAAAACTTAAGACACTTTTTTTTTAACAACAGCGTTCTTTTTTTTTTTTCAAAATTATTTTTATAACGACGCAGTTGAAACGTGCGTTTATTACTAATGACACTTACGTTGCATTAATTTAAGTTCGTTAACTCTTTTTAATTATTCATTTAACCGTAACATTAAAAAAAAGTCAAAAATGATTTCACTTTTTTTTTTTATAAGAAACCAGTTTATAAGAAACTAGTACTAGGAGCCTCAAAATCTTAAGAAACTTTTAGTACTAAGTAACTTTTCAATAAGAAACTTATTTATAAGTTCGATGAATATTTCCTCATTTTTCACTAAATATCTCATCAACATTACTCGAAGTTAACATTACCTACAATGGAGAACATCAGTTTGAATAAGAATTTAATTTGATTGGTTACTTATATAAAAAAAAACGTGTACTTAACCTAAGTTAAAAAAGCTCGAACGTTTTTTCCTTAAAAAAAGCTAAATGAAATTGATGTTTATAAAATATATTATAGAGTTATAAAGTTTTAAACTATGATTCAATTAAGATTGGTACTGCATAACGTAAAAGTTTGAGGAAATAGTGTACTTCTGTAATTGTGATATTTTTTTGTTTCTTAGATACAAGCGTCAATATCGTTTTCGTTATTTAAAAAACGGATGACGTTAAAAAAACGGATGACGCGTATATAAGACTTGTAAACTGCGCCTATGAAATGGCCCTTCTGCCAACTATGCCGCACAAAAACTTTGCTGTTATTGTAAGTATCAATATGTTGACTATTTTAAACATATTAGATAAAGTATTGAATAGTTGGTTCAAATAAAAATAGTTCGTATGTTTCCAACTTTGTAAATTTTACTAATCTATTGTAAATTTAACCTTGAGTCAAAAAATATAATACCTCATTTACAAAAATGTTTAGGTAAAGAGCTGTAAGATCAATGGTGTTAAAATGATCAAACGTAACAAAAATGGCGCTAGCGGGCGTGAATTCGTAAAATGCATTGCGATGGCTGTGCGTGAAAAATGTTCCAATATCCTGAAAGAAGCTCAATTCTTCTCAATTTTGTGTGATGCTAGCCAAGCTCGAAAAACAAAGAAAGAAAAAGAGTTAGTTTTGGCAAGAATTGAAAGATGTGGTTCTCCTTTTTATATGGTTCTGGATCTATTTGATATTGATAGGTTTGGCGGAGGAGAAGCAGACTCCATTGTCAAGGGAACCAATAACATTTTTGAAACCGGGGAATTTAAACTAGACTCCAGTTATTAAAAAAATAAATTAGTATAACATCCGATGGTGCAAGTGTAAACTTTGAAAAATATAGCGGTGTCATAACGCAAATAAAGGCAGAAAGGGAATGGCTACTTCCAGTCATTGTGTCAACCACAGAATCTAACTGGCAGTTAAAGAGGTTTTTTCCGAGATCTCCAAATTAAAAAAGTTGATGAATTTTACAATACAAATTTTTATCTGCTTCGAAACTCGGGGAAAATAAAACAAGAAGTAATAAATGCATCTGCAGCTTTAGGTAAAGTTTACCGCAAAGTTTGCGGTAAAACGTTGTGGCTTAAAACCATAATTTATATTTTAGTTTATCATTTTATTTTCCAAGAACTTGGCTCATAGTGAAAACACATGACAAGATTACCTTTCTTACATTATCTGGGATTTTTCTAAGATAAATGTAAACTATTCAATTTTTAAATATTAAACTAGATTAAATATTTTAGGTACTACGCAGTACACTCTACCGAAACTAACAGGAACGAGGTTTGTTGGCCATCATATAATAGCTTTTAAGAATTTATTGGAATCCTGGCCAGCTTATATAGTGGCCTACAAGAACTACGTAAATGAACGGAAAAACCCTATAACTACAAGAGCAAAGGGGCAAGGGTTATTAAAGAAATTCAAATCATATAACTTTCTTTGCACTGTTGCCGTTTATCATGATTTGCTAGAGCTCAATGTACCAGCATCGAAAGTATTTGAAGCAAATGAACTGTTGCCGCATGAAATTCTAGCTAAAATCAACCAAACAAATTTAGAACTGGAATTAAAGCTTGAAGAAATCGATACAGATTTAGAATTTTTAAATAGCAATGGATCACGTTACATGGTTATTGAGGGCAAACATAACTTACCTGAAACACTGTCTGGTCAATTTAGTAAAGCTGGCGACAAACGAAAACACCCCAGTAATAGAAAGTATATAATAGTAAACTTAGATATGACTTTGGTTGACGTAGATCAAGCATTATGCTTAGTCAGAAACATTAAAAGAAAGGTTATACCCAGACTTATAAATACGTTAGACAGCAGGTTCACAAGCATAAAGGAAGAGTCTGAGATTTATCACGCCATGCGGGTCATCGACCCGCAGAACTGAACTGACAACAAAGAGTTTGGCTCGGAAGAAATAAAGTTTTTGTCCACGCACTTTAAAACACCATTGAAACAATCCAATTTTAATGAAAAGTTAGTTTTCCAAGAATGTAAACTATTTTTGATTCATTCAAGAACCAATCTTGAAGCAATTGTACGCAATCGCCAGACAAGAGAAATTCGGAGGTCGACGTTTTTGTACAAAAAGTCAAAGTTGCCTAATTTATTAAAGTTATATCGATTATCTTCGCAATTTCCGGATCAAACTCAAGCGTGGAGCGAATGTTTAGCACAGTAACTAGCATATTATCAAATCAACGTTTATCTATGAATCACGACACTCTAAATGATAGCATTATGATATTAGGAAACCATGGAAGCTGGTCAAAAGAAGAAATAATCTTGATTAAAAAGCGAGCAAAAGAAATTTATTTGAATAAAAGACTAGTGGTTCAAGTTGATGATGATCCAGTTGACTATAAGAAAACAGCAACAACATTAATTACATATCAAATTTTTGATGACGATGATGAAATTGACAGCGTTGATGAAGACATGACAGATGAATTAGCTGCATTCAGTTTAGACAATATAGAAGAGGAAACACCGTTGGCAACAGCTGAGGGGAAAATCTGTTATTTAACTTAATGAATAGTTTTTAAAAGAGAAAATTTTCAAATTATTCTTGTGTTTTTTTTTTAAGACAAAAAAAGCGTAATTTTAGAAAAAAATTAAATAGTTAATTTGAATAAAAAATATCAGGAAATATAAAAACCATTAACCGTTAATTAAGTTTACAGCATAACATTTTAAAATACATACATCAAAACAACGAAGCAACCCTAAGTCACTGAGTTATACTTCAATACTAAACCAATAAGAAGTTGCATTTTTGTTTGATATTATTTTTTTATAACATAAATGGTTAAAAATAAAATCGCGATCTGACAATATACATGAAGTTTTGGAAGTATAAAATCTACTTCGTTGAAGTAGTTTAATGAGTGTGATACTAATTTAAACATTTTTTGACGAAAGAATTATGTAACAAATAAAAAAAAATATTAAAAATAAAAAGTTTTTTATGAGCATCGCCTTCAGCAATTTTCATGATCGCGCTTGCCGACGTTATCTCGAGCGCACATAATCACGCTCAATGAAAACATATTCTAATTTTACGAGCGCGATATAACACGCTTGACGATTTTCTATATCTCAAGCCCTGAGGCATGGTAACCACAATGTTGTACATTACCCTTCAGAAGACTGCGTACAGGCGAATCACATGGAATTGCGAAGATTGAGACACAATAGGATTTACCGCATAAAATAACTGTTTTATTATGCAGCTCTTTCAGCTCATGTGCAAAATTGTTTAAAAAACTCAATAGGATTTGGTTTTTCTGACCACCATAAAAAGCAACAGTAAAAGGTTGAAAAACAGAAAATTGAGATGTAATAGGTATGCAATTGGTATATTAGTTAATTGGTATAACTGGTATCCCGATGATTTAAAAATTGGGAGATCATCTACATTAAAGAGTAGCTTAAATTCATGACAGTTAATTGCACTACACCTTAAAATTGTTTCAAGGTCTTCCTTTATGCCAATGTATTTATATTCATCTTCATTCATTTCGGTTGTATCAACTTTGTTCAATGTTCCTAAAACTGTCCTTGAATCTTTTGGAAGTTGGTGCCCATAATTTCTTAAAATTGTTAATAAGTCATTAACACATTCTCGTGTAGTTTGATGCTGTAATACCCAAATACAAATGTCTTTTATAAATGATTGGATATTATCCGTTAAGTCAAAAAACTTATTATCTGAAGGATAAATAAAACTATCAAAACTTTGGGAAACACTATTTATTTTGGGCTGATGATCACAATCTGATTCATTCTCACTTTCTGATTGCAAGAAACAACCACAACTAAAAGTTTTAATAGCTAAGTTTTTACCAAAATTTGAATCATTTGTTGGTGAATCAATACATTGTGAGATTGCATACACATGACAACGGTTTTTAGGCCAGTTAGTTAAACGCATCCTAAAAAAACACTTTGCAAATAATAAAATTGTGTAAAACATACATATAAAAAACTTATTTAAATGGAGATAAAGTGGTATATTTATTTTACTCAATTTGTAACTAATATTATTATTATTATTATTAAAAGCTTTTGCATATATGTGATATTAATTTATTTTTATACTGTTGAAATGAAAATTTAAGAAAAAATGAAGTTGAAATTAGTTGAAATTTAAAACACATTTTGAATTAAATATACATTATTTAAATTAAATATATCTTTTGAATCTTACCTCTAGGACTCCTAGACATAGGATTATTAGAGAATACTAATATATATATTTTGATTAAGTACTCTAAAACTTCAAAGACGAAAAAAACATGGAAGCTGTCTATAAAACATGTAAATAATTAGAAGTTATTTTAGTCTACTAGATTAAAATATTTATACGAAAACTATATCATATAGTTTTGAGTATAGATATTTTATTCTAATAGATTATTATATCAGTTGGTATTTTAATCTAGAGATATCACTAGAATTATACCATATATTATACTAATATAAAGCTATAACTATAGACTATAAAACAAAGCTAAAATAAATGTTATTTTAAAAACTTTATATACTCTATACTTATATAGTTTTTCAACTAACATTTACAATAAATGCTAATAAATTTAGCTTTGTTTTACTGCAAATTTACTTTTACCTTTGATATTTTTCACTTGAATCTCCTTGAAATCTTTTTGTATACGTCTTGCGTTCCATTATTAAATTTTGCAGAAAGACAGAATGATCAACTGTAAGTAATATGGAATGTAGGAAGACAGAGTAACCAATTACAATTGAAACGTTACTTACCAATTACACTTTGAAAAGTGCCTGATGACAGGAGTCTAAGTGATACTAACACTTTTGATTCTGAATATATTAGGTTATATCTTGCAGTCAATGGTGAAAAATCATCATGTAGAGTTGTGATAATGTCATTTATAACAACTTTTGAAAAACGAAACTTTTGACGAAATTCCACATCTCTATAATCATTCAAAACAGCACGTTTAGTTTCACGCCAGTTTTGATGTTGCCCATGTGCAGGTAGAATTATTGGAATATCCGTTTTAAGTAAATGATATTAGAGTATTAAATAAAATGTAAATAGTGTTCCATAAATCTTTATTATACTAATGTAAATCATAAAATAAAAAATTTTTGATTCAGAAAAAGTTAGCAGAACAACGTCTTTTTATTATCTTTAAATAAAGTTATTTTATATTAAAGATTTTTACTATAATTATTGATAATATTGCAATATTTTGATTCAACTATAAACTTCTTGACTTACATTTTTCATAACTTTTTTTTTAATAATTATGTTAAAGGTAATAATTGAACATAAAATATATCTGACAGTAAATAGAAACATAAATATATTGAGAGAATAAATATATAGTTTTTGGAAACTAATTCTTTAAGTTAATACATTATAAATATGTTTTAATAACCATAAAGTTACTAAACCTAACATTGTAACGAACATAAGTTTATTTAATTTCATATGAGGACTAGTATTAAGAATAGATCTATGAAATATGCTAGTTCTAGTGTAGAAGAAATAAGAACAGCAAATCAAAAGCATACACAAAATCAATAAATAGTTTCTTTTAGTCAACATAGTTTTATTACAGTTATTTTATTAACAAATTATTTTATCACCATTAATACAATTTTTGTTTCAAATTGTCTTGAACCAAAAAACAGCATTTTTACTTTGACTCCAGAGTTTGCATTTTATTTTGATGCAGAGTTTGCAAGGAAATGTTTACAAAATAATATTTTATTAGGATTTGGAAACTCAATACAACTCTACAAGAATAGATTGTAGATTTACTGCCAAAGCGATTTCGTTAATTTACTATACCTTTATTTGTAGAAACATAAAAAAGAAATATTATTCTAATAATCTAAAAGTTAACATTATTAGTTTAAAAAAATTAACATTAAATAGTGTTAAATAAAACATTTTAACATATTAAAACGTTATAATTAGCAACATTTTAACAGATTATGCATAATGAATCGGTAACAATTACCTTAAACAACTTTGTATTAAATCTTAACATAACATAATAAATAAATCAACATAAGTTTGCTGCGCAAATATTTACGCCAAAGTTAAGGTAGCACCTACATAACGTGAATTTTCTTGTGTAAATCGAGCTGAGCATTTTCTTAAAATGTTTTGTGAATACCGTTAAACTTATGAAAAATCTTTCGCAAGTTTTTTTGCAAGCGCAATAGTTTTGTGAATACGGAATTAAGAAGTTTAGAACTTACGTAAAACTTACGCCGAATTTACACAAATTTTTGACTTACAAAAGTTTTGTGAATACGCACCCTGCTTATCTAATATAATTGATCATTTATAATCATATACAGAAAAATTCCGTTAACTCGAACCTCCAATGGACCAAAGAAAGCGGTTTGACTTAAAGAGTATTCGACTTAAGCAAAGTAAAACAACTGTTGTGGCTTTCAAAGGAATAAAGAAATAGTTCGAAATAATAACAGTTCGAGTTAACGGGTTGTTCAACTAACCGGGAATTAATTGTATTTATTTTACTTTTTATTTTTATTTTTTCTAACTTTAATTTTTTAAGTTTTAGGTGAGTTATTAAATTTTAAAGTGTTGTATGACAAGTGCTATTTTAAAGTCTTAAACAATTAATAAATGACCAATGCCAAGGTAGATAGTAAAAAAGCAACTACTGCAAAAAGAAAATAAGTCATTATTTCTACATATTTTAACAATAAACGTATATTCCCAGTGGGCACAATTACGTTTTGCAAAAGTTTAGTAAACGTTAAATGGTTGCTTGAACGACGATTGTTTAAGTAAAATGATCAAAAAACGTTTTAATAGCAATTTTTTATCGTTTGATTTATTATTTTACGGGGTCTTTAAAAAAACCTTTAAAAAACGTTTTTTATAAGCTAAAAACGGCGCACTGTGCATGTGCAATTTTATTTAAATTATGGAGTTGGCGAAAGAAACTGGACTTTGATCAAAATCACGATTTCGATCAAAGTCCACTTGTATTTATGCGCATATTTGCTTGAGGTATAATTATGCCGTTTATAATTTTAAATGCGCGAACTTTAAAGAGGCTTTTAAAGGAACGCAAAAATTGAAACGATTAAAAATGGATGTGGAAATGGATATGGAAAGGTAGTTTTAAAAATTTATGTAGGGCTTTGATTAGTTAATTTAACAAAACATAAATAATTAAAAAAAAAAGAGTAAATAGGCTAAATAGTATTAACGATTTGTTTACTAAATATTAAAACAATATTATTAAAAAAATTTTGAATGAAAGTTTTCAGACATAATAGTGTTCTTATTATGATTATTATTGTTATTATTGTTATTATTAATAATACTATTATTGTTAATATTATTATTATTGTCATAACTGTTATTATTATTATTATTATTACAATGCAAGGAGTAAACCTTCTGGAACAGAACACGAGTAAAAGTTCTGCTATAGGCAGATCAGGGACTTAGTGTCGGTTATTGTTAATTATATATACCTAACGTTGATTGTTGTTTTGGTCAAAACTGTTCTTACAACTTCAAACACTCTTTAAAAACACGAACTGTCCAAACCATTCCATTGATTGACAACTCTGTTTGTAAAAGAGTTGCGCCGATGTGCACAGTTTTTTGCAATTTCGCTATGTTAGCGTTTACGATGGCCTCCTTGTGAAGCAATAGTTTCTGGGGTTCAATGTACCAGTTAACATGGTCTAATTTTTTCTCATTTTTGTACTACTGAATGCAATCTGCAAGCGTTCTTTTTAGTAGTTAGATTAATCAAACTTTTTAACCAAGTGAGAGACTTTCGTCGCCCTTTGTTGAACAAGCTCAATGCATTTAATATCTTTTTTTAAGCAAGCACTAAATGCAGGCACAGCAAACTCTAGGTGAGGTTTAATGTAGGTTATTTATAAATTTTTCCAAAGGTTTAAATCCCAACTCAGGAAAGCGCTTTTCTTACATCCAAGATAGTGTTGGCTTTAGAAGCACATTTTGATGCACGCGTTTTCCAACTGAGGGTAAATGTATTTGTCACACCAAGGACACATTCGGAGTCTAATGATACTAAAGCATAAATAGTTGTTCCAAAGGATATATTGTAACTATATTAAGGGTTACCGTAGCCGAAATGCATAACATTTATCAACATTTAGTTTCGTAAGCCATGTTTCTGTCCAAATTACAATTGGATTTATTTCTCTTTGTAATTTTTGGGAACCTTCGTCAATTAATATTTTGGCTATTAATTTAATGTCATCAGCATAAAGCCTAAAGGAATAATAGTTTGAAACATTTAGATGATCGTTTGTGTAGATTTTAACAACAGTGGTCCAAGCACACTTCCTTGTGACACGTCGCTGGAGACATCGGCCCAATTTGAAATGCTTTCTCCAAGCACAATACGCTGTTGCCTATTTTGTCAAATGCTTTGTCAAAACCTAAAAAAACTACATCAGTCCATTGTTTTTTTAAGAGTATTGTTGTAACTTCATCTAGTATTTTCAATAAATTAGTAACACAACCTTTATTGCGAACAAATCCGTGTTGTTGTTTGGCTATGAGTTTATTTAAGCTAAGATGGTTCATGACTGTTTCTTTTATGATTTGCTCCAAAACCTTACATCGAATTGAAGTCGAGAAAGTCAGGCGGTAGTTTTCTGGGTTCCACTGATTTGTAACGGTGTCACATTGGTTAATTTTTAAATTTCAGGGATAACTCCTTCATGTAAAGAGTTTGAGGACTTTATAAAAAGTGGCTTGGAATATTCTAAGTGACGCTTTTTTTTGCATGGGTAAACTCCATCAACCTTTTGAGCATTGTTAATTTTAAATTGAATGGACGTTTACTAATATCTTTAATGGACAGCTTTGGAATCCTTATATTTGGTGATGTGCGATTCTCAAAATGTGGCGCCAGTACTTCATTTGATATTTGAATTAATTGTATGATGTATTGTTCAGATTTGTAAAATGGACGATGATACTAACTGTGTTAAAAACATTAATGAATATCAAAATTTGTAAGTTGTTTGACGATTACCAGGTTCAGCACTCTTAGTTGGCGGTGCATTTGCACTTAAAAATGGCCTTGATATTTTTTGATTTAAATATGTTGTATTGATGATTCTTTTTGATCTTTTGAAGCTTGAAGATAATAATTATCAAATTTATATATACTATTCTTTTCAATTAATTTATATAAAATTATAAACATGTAAACATCAGTAAATTTTGTGAAAAAAATTGTTCTTTTAAATCTATTTTAATTGTTTATCATTGTAGGTATATCACTTGTAGTATGATATAACTTGTAGTTTTATTTATTTTCAGTATGCTTATACATATGGCTGCGTTAAATTTGAGGTAAAGTCGAATTTTAGTGTTTTAGGTGAGACATAACTATTATTTTTCAAAGAAATGTAGGACTCGACAAGATTTAAATTTTATTTTGTTTATTGATTTTATTCAATGAAAGCGATCCCATTGATTAAAAGGACTCAATAATATTAGCAAGTTGCGTGATAAAATTTGCGTTTTATGGTTTATATGACAATTAGAATCGCATAAGATTTTAAAAAGCTTTAAAATAAAACATGCTATTTTACCATTTAAAACAACTTTCCATTGACTTATATGATAAACTTTTTGTTTTTTCAAGGGAAACTCATGGTTTTTTCATGAAAAATTGATGTTTTTTCCATAAAAACGTGTTTCAAATGGCCATGGAATTTCCATGGGTTTTTTTCATAGGTTTTCCATTGCATTTTTCTGTACAGGTAAACAAATACTAGAAAAGTAAACTCTGACATAAGTTCATAAATCCTCGGGCTCTTTCTTGAATTAATACCGAAGATATTGTCTTGATAAAATAAATCACCTTGGGCAAACTTTTATTGCATTGAGATACCAGAAAAATGTTTAGGGGGAAGCAGAAGCATTCTGTTGACCAGTCTTGCATCTCTTTTTCATTTATTAGGCTTGCGTAAATGTAAATCTGTGTTTCATTTTTTCCTGTCAAGAATAATTAATACTGGTTCTTCTCATGGATTTTGCTTGTCCTTAATGGTGGTTATAAAAATCTAAATTTTACCTTCTTATATTGGTTTAAGATTAAAAACTAATCTTAATGATTTTTAGGCTGACTGATAATAAGGTTTATCAAACTCTGTGGTTCTCAGAAGAGGCTCTGAAAGAGGTAAACAATGTAACTAACAAATGCACACCAAAAGCTACAAAAAAGGACACCTTAAATAAACAAAAGTTTAATTTAATTGTTAGAGCTATTGATGTGCATTGTTGAGGTCACAAAAGGAGTCTATTTTTTACAACTTTCGGTTAAATAAATATACTAAGGTAACTGCATAGCTCATTGCTTGGGGTGCCATGCTTGATAACTGTAAACATGACTAAAGTACCTAAAAATATTAAACATATAAACCATCATTGCCAGCAAATTGTTTCAATCAATCTTGTACAAATATTCGCGTTTTTTGAAGTAATCCTTTATCAGTTGTTTTTATATTATGTAAAAGCCACTGGACTTACTTTTTTTCTTGAAACTAACTTGAATTTGACGGTTTCATCTTTGGATATCAGGATTGATTGATATTATCTTCTGATTCGCAAAGAATACAATAATCATTGTCTGGATTTACCTATACGTACCAATGCACCTATTGCAATTAATTACCAAAAATAAGACTAAACTATTTTGCAGTTTCAGCTAGTTTGTTGACTTATTAGGAACGTTCTAATCTGCATTAGATGAAGGCCATTAAGAAAGGGCTCTTGACTTATTTTGTCTTCTCTATTAGCTTGCTGTTTATGGTATATATGGAAAAGATTTTGAGCTTCTTAAATCATTTTTTTCTAACAGTAATAAAGTTATTTTTACAGACAAAAACTATTCTTCATTTTAAGTAACTTTTAAGGTATCATCAGGTTCTATTTTTGTTCCTGTTTCGCTTCTTCTCAAAAGTAATTGTTTAATAGAGCAGTCATAGCGCAGCGGTTAGCGTGCTTGCCTCAAAGTAAAAGTCTGTGGTTCAACACCACCTCTATAATAATAAATAGAAATAAAAAAATTAATGAGTATGTTGAAAATCTTACATCTAAAGTGACTCTATTTGCTGAAGACAAAGCTATATTCTCCAGTTTTAACAAAAAGTCAACTAATCTTAAATTTTATCTTTCCTATGTAACAGCTTGAGGCTTGTAGTGATTTGAAATCTTAAACTTCAAAAAACCTCAGTTATTTACCGCAAAGGTTATTGCAATACTGTTGACATTTTTTTTTTTTTTTTTTTTTTTTTTGCCGTTCAATAATATATACAGTTTCGAAGCACATAAATAAAAAATTAATATTGGCGGGGCAAGAAGAAGTCTTAATTAGCCTTATCACCGAGTCCCATTCTCACGTATTTACAAAAACCCTAATATTTAAATATCTATTTAAATTTTTTTTTTTTCTAATACTTTTATATAAAACAGAAAACGAATTGTTATGTATTTACTTTTATATTAAAAAAAAATATAAAGGTAAAACAGGTAACAATTAGTGGTCTTTTAAAGAAAAATTTAAGGAATCAAAGCTTAAGGAAAGAGTAAGATCAAGTGAATAAGAAAAAATAAGTAAGATATAATCATTTGGTTAAAACATAAAAATTTAAACTTAGATTTAAAAATAAAAAGTTAATAATTCATAATAACACTGACAAATCCAACGGCTGCAACCTAAGACTATAGTGTGGTGGAAATAAAAACAAAATCTAAAATTTTATTTTGCAAATGTTATTGTTTTATATAAAATGTGGCTTTCATTGTTGTGCAATAATAACAGCACTGGATGCTCCACTGATGGCTTAGCATGGAAAACAAAGTGCTTCATTGCAACTAAAAAGTTTTCACTTGTCATCCAACCACGTTTGTTACACAACCCTAAGCTTCCAATTGGTACTCCATTTATCATTAAAATCTTTGAAGTTTACTCGTGGAAATATAAATACAGGTGGAACTGTATTACCAGTAGCATTCACCAAAGCCAACATAGTCACCAATGACCCTCTTTCTTCTGAAACAGCTTTACAAACCTTCTTATTTCGACGAGTTGAAATAATTTTTGTAGGATCTGTTACTGACAACAACCCTGTCTGAGGGTTGTTAACAGTAACAGATCCTCCAAAGGGTCTGTAACTGTTCATAATCCTGTCTCATCTGCATTAAAAATACATTCAGGTTTAAATTTATATTGTAATTGAATTTCTAACAAGTTATCAAAAAACATGGACACAGTATGTTCATAAAAGGCAGTTGCACGAGCCAGACTAATTTTTTCTGGCTTACGTAGTCATAATTTTGAATGTTGTATCAAAAAACCATCAATCCATTGCTTTCCTGCCATTTTATTTAGGTGCTATTACTCAGGAATATTTTTGGAATTCAACGCAACACGATACTTGTAAGCTAACTACCTAGTTTGTAATTTAGTTAAACCGTAGCACATATTTGAAGACATATGCAAATCTACAATAGCAGTTTCATCAGACGCATGAAAAATTTTTCTATTTTCAATATTTGTGATATGTTTATAGTTTTCAGGCAGATTTTGACATCTTGCCAATTTATGAGCCCTACCCTACTGCAGATTTTGATAAACTATATTTGCTAGCTGCAACTTGAATAGACATACCCTTAAGTACACCTTTGAGTACATCTTCAACATTCAAAGAATTTGTATTAATTTTGTGTTTAATTTCATCTGAAATAAGATTTACATATTTACAAAGATCAAAAGTATGCAAGTCTCATTTTATATAATTTGCGATTTGGAAAAATATATTTAAATAAGTATATATGTATATATATATATATATATATATATATATATATATATATATATATATATATATATATATATATATATATATATATATATATATATATATATATATATATGTATATATATATATATATATATATATATTAATAAGAAAACATCAAACAATACGAATTCTCTTAATACAAATATTTTATTTTTAAATACTTTAAAATATTTTTTAAAACTTAGATTTAACATAACACTTTTATACACGATGTTTATACTTAAATCCAAAAAAACAAACAAAAAAAAAACAAAAAAACAAATATATATATATATATATACATATATATATATATATATATATATATATATATATATATATATATATATATTTATATATATATATATATAAATATATATATATATATATATATATATATATATATACATACATATATATATATAAATATATATATATATATATATATAAATATATATATATAAATATATATATATAAATATATATATATATATATATATATATATATATATATATATATATATATATATATATATATATATATATATATGTATATAAACAGGCAGTGTGTGTTTGCGCACTAAATATGTGTTGTCAATATATGTGTAGTGTCACAACAGTTCGTTTAACAATTTTTACATTTTAACGAACCATTAAAAAATCAACAATATCTCTAATGTTTGTCAAAACTTTTAAAATAAATTTTTTATTATTATTCTTTATACCCAATTAGTTTTATAAAATAGATTTCTTAAATAAAGATTTCTTAAATTCACGGAAATATATAAAATAAATCTTCTTAAATAAAGATGTCTTAAATTCATGAACTCGAGTTTAAAGAATATGAAAGAACATATTTTACTTGAAATCTTTTTTTAAATTTTGACTACGATTAAACTTAAATATAATTTTTAACAATACCATTGGTCACATTTGTTTAAAACAACAGCATTATTACTGAAATAAACGTTAAATAAATTATTATATACGAGTGACCACATCTAAATTGCCGAAATATCTTATTTACTACACAAATTGTCATTTTTTTGTACTAGTCCCATTCAATAATCATTATCTTGTCCCATTCAATAAGCTTTACACTTCATCCAAAAACGGTTGGCTAGACTAAAAACAGCTTATCCTAAACGTGAATGGGTTTAAAATATTAAAACTAGAGGCAACTGGGTATTAAAAAATGGAGTTTTATTTTCCATAAATTCCGAAATCGCTGCAAATTCGGAAAAACAAAGTTAATTTTTAAAATTACTTTTTTCTCTTCAAAACACATAAGCATCCAATACTATTATGCTTAGACCATAATAAGAATAATGACTCGATCTGTTAAATGGTAGTATTTAACACTTCTTTAATTCATGTCTTCAACAAAAAACTGTATTGAAAAACTTAATACAACTTAACGTATATATTTAAATTTTACTTTTGCTGCCGTGGTGCAGTGGTTATAAAAGTACCTCAGAAGCAAACGGTTTGAGGTTCTATGTCAGCTAAATAATCCGAATTGACAGAATTGGTAGGAAAGAAAATCGCAATCTGTCATTTTTAGGCTTTCCTAATACCCGTGGATCTATTTAAGCATTGTAATTTTTTTCTTTTTATATCATCATTGAAAAAAAAAAAAAAATTCAATGCTTAAAACGTGTTATATAAATAAAATCTACATACCAGGGCTAAAAGAAGGCAATATTTGCGTAATCTCTACGCCTCGACGTGCTTTCATCAGCAAGCGTGAACAACAATTAAAAGGTGAACATGCAAATACTCGGTGTAGTTAAGTCAATTTACAAATTATTTGAATTCTTTTATTTGAATTAAGAATGATTTCATATGCGTATTATGTTCAAACAATAGCTTTAGATGTTATATTTAATTTTTAATTCAGGTATTTTTAATACTCGAAGGAACTTTTCTCTTTTTTATATAACTTTCAAAACCCTTTTACTACCCCTTAAAGAAAGAGCTTATAATTAAGACAAAGCGCTTATAAACGATTTGAACAGATCATATTATCAAACTATGATGTTCGTTTAACCTAAAAAAACGTATTTATTTGAAATTCTAGTCAAATTTGGACAAGTAGTTGGGTTTTTAAGAAGATTTCTTTTAAAAAAAAAGAGTCTTCGGTCCGGGTTTTTTTGATATCGCAAAATTTATCATTTTAATTTTTTTCGTCTTTTCCTAATTTACAGACCTAATAATTTAACGGAAATATATCGTAGTCAACAATATATTATACAGACGCTTTAATATTTTAAAATTGTTTTAACTTAACCGAGTACTTTTTATAATTTAAAAATCATATACAATTATTTACAAGTATGTTAAGATCGGTTACAAATCTATAATCAAAACAAATCGAAAAATGAAATAAAAAATAATCACACCTAAAAAAACTGAAAATACGAAAATTTAACGAAAATTTAACGAAAAATTAAATTTGTATGTAATTAATTAAATCGTGAAAAAATTCATGTAATATATTAAAAATGCTGCATACAACGTGAACTCTCTTCAATTAAAAATGAAAAAAAAAAATTGAGCAATACGTAGTCACTAAGTTGATGTTTTTTTTTTTCAAAAAAATATTAATTTATGCCAAACCTTAAAATTTATTTTTAAGATTATTATCGACGTTCAGGGGAAGATTATTTTCGTCAACGTTCCAAATTTGTGAAGTACTGAATTTGTATATAACTTGTCATAACTTTACCATAACTTCACCTACCTTATCAAAAAACACTTTTACATTTGCAGCATTAAATGATGTTGCCCTACCAAGGCTAGTTGCTTCAGGTTTCCTTATAGAAAATTGGTGATTTCTTTTTAAAAACTAGTCATCCTCTCTTTTCCAGCCATCCTATTTACTGTCCGAGATTCTGGTATTTTGATTTTGAATTGAAGAGCACACTCATAGGCAAAAGAACGAAAATTTTTAGGTGTGTAGCCATAAAATATAGATGCCATTTACAATAAATAATTTTTTAAGGCGCCTTATTGCTCTTGTGAAAAAGTTTTCCATGGTTCGAAATAACCCACAGATGGATAACCACCGGAGTTAAGATTTAAAATGTATCTTGTTAATGTTGTTCTCTTGATGTCGAATTCTTTAGCAGTTGCAATAACACTTTTTTCTCCTCCAAAACAGAACTTGCTGCATCACTAACCTGTTGGCTTGTAAAAGCACCATGTGAAGTTTTTCTTTTATAATTGCGCATTCTATAGTTAAAATACCTTTAATCCATTAGATGTTTTGCCATGTGATGAGCACTTTTGAGATATTTTAGTTGCCCAACTTGCCCCTATGCTCAACTAGTCTCGCTTGACCCTAATTTTTGGATTCAAGTTGTTGAAAAATACCCACAGTTTTGGGCAAAAGTAAAGCTATTCATTTTAGACTTTCCATCATCTTACCTGGATTTAGTGCAGTGAGTCATTTTTTAACAAAACAAAAAGTACAAACTTAATATTGCAGAAAATGGAGACCTAAGGCTTTTCTATACAGGTACTACTAAAAACCAGACTCAACTTTTCAAATCGATGCTAATTCGACAAGAGGGTTTACTTTGGCCGTTAGCAATATTGTTGTTTGTTATAACTTGAACAAAAAAATTTTTAAATCAAAAACTAAATTGGTTCCATAAATATTTGTATAAATCTGTAAATTAATTTAATTATTTGATATTTTCAGTAGGTCCTTTTTTTTTCTTTTTTTTGACTAGAATCTTGTAATAAACACTAGTGCTTATAATAAACACGTAAAGTAAACAAGTGAATAATGCGATAAAGTAAATCTACAGTCACATTACCGGTAATGTGGCTGTAGACACTGATCTATATTATAACTGGATAGCGCATCTCCTAAGAAAATAGCGTAATTTTTAAAGCCAAAATATTTTTGCTTGCGCCATATTGGGAGGACCCACGGAGAAAAATTATTTAGGTAAAATATTGTTAAGCGATCAAGCTATTTCTTTATTTTGGTGGTTTAACTTTATGTTTTTTTACATCTAACATAGATAGAATGTATGGAAAAGTTTTTTTTTTTTATTCAAATAATGATAATTATTTTTCAGTAAAATAATTACAATATTCATTATATAAATTTCTGGAGAAAATTCCAAAAAGCGAGGGACACAGTGTGTTTCATTTGGTTGCAATTAAAGAAAACATAGTGACAGTAAAAGAAGTGATAATGATGAAATTTCTGATGATAATTCATCTTTAAAGCGAAAGTTTCCTAGAACATTTTATAATTATTTTGAAAACTTTCTTAATTACTTTTAACAATAAAAATATTTTAAAGTTTATTGACCTCTGTTAGTTTGCTTGCAAAGTAAACAAATGGATTTAAATAAAATCAGTTGTGCAAAAAGTACAACAAACTTAATATAATATCAAATGTTATTTTTACAACTAATTTAATTTAGATTTCATTGTAACAGTGACAAAAGAAAAGAATGGACCATCAAAATACACCGTCAAGAATGGAGTCCAAGTAGTAGCAGTTTGAAATGTTCTGATCATTTTTTAAAAAAAGATATTGACAGAACTGGAAAAACTGTTAAGTAAAGGAAAAGTTCTTTTCCTAAAAGATTTAAAAAATTCCCAGACCACTTAAAAAAGGTAATAACCAATTATTTTATTATGTATTGTACAGGTTTGTTCAATATGGTCCTTTTAGTTCTTTGTTATCCTATGCAGTGTGCTAAAGTGTTCATCAAGCAACTGTATGGTAAGCAGCTAAAACATATAATAACCATTTTGCTATTGTATGCTTTAATTTTATAAATGCTATATGATCTATTAGCTAAGTTTTATATCAAATTTGAAGATTTTTTATATGTATTTATATATATATATATATATATATATATATATATATATATATATATATATACATATATATATATATATACATATATATATATATATATATATATATATATATATATATATATATATATATATATATATATATATATATGTATATATATATATATATATATATATATATATATATATATATATATATATATATATATATTTATATAAATTTTCTTTCAATACGAGAAAATGAAAGAGAGAAAAGTTCCTGTTAATAGATCAACTTTTGAAAATTCTGAAAAAAGTGATTTTGAAATTAGTGTTATACTTATCTGCATGAAAGTTGGCTCCCCCAAAAAAATATATAATTGCAGTTTAACTCCAGAAAAAAAAAATAATAGATCGTAGAAACAAGATCATTGGGCCTTTGAAAAAGAAGGTAATAGCAGAACAGCAAAAATCTTGAATAATGAAAAAAAAGATAACATCTCTTAAATCAGTTGTAAAAATATTATGTCAAAAACAAAAATATCATCAAATTGTGAAGAAATGCTGTTAAAAACATTTTCAGAAGCTTCTCAAGCTCTAACCAGAAGAATGATAATGCGTAAATATTATGGTAAAGTTTTAAATATTCAAAAGAAAACAAATCCTCTGCATTTACTCTGCAGTTTTATTCAAGTAAAGCTTATGATTAGGTGCAAAAATCATTTAATTTTAATTTACCAAATCAAGCACAAATCAGGAAATGGTAGGGAAAAGTTTCAGCAGAACCAGTTTTTACAAAGCCATCGTTTGCAGCACTTGAATACAAGGTTATAGAAGCTGAAAAATTAGGATCTAAAGTAATTTGCTCACTTATGTTAGATGAAACGGATATTTAAAAACACATATCAAGAGGATGGAAAAGCATTTAAGGAATATATTGATCTTGGCAATATCATAGAAGATGATTCATTCCCAGTTGCAAAAGATACCCTAGTTCTCATGGCTGTTAGTATAAATAGTTCATGGAAAGTTCCATGTGGATATTTTTTTATAGATGGGTTAAATGGTGTTGAACGAGCAAACTTTGCAAGTTTATGTATTAAACGATTGACAGATGTTGATGTTGAAGTGATATCACTAACCTATGATGGACCCTTATGTCACATTTCCATGTTATCAAACCTTGGTGTTTCAATTGATGCTTTAAAAATAAACACTACTATCACTCATCCTTTTAACTCCGATAAAAAAGTTCATACTCTCCTTCATATTTGTCACATGCTCAAGCTAATTCGGAGATAGTGATGCTTTGTTTAATAGCAAAAAAATGCAATATCATGGAAATATATAGTTTATCATCGAAAACTGAAAGAAAATGAAGGATTACACCTTGAAAACAAATTGAGGCAACAAAAATTTAAAATAAATCTTGCTGCTCAGGCAATTAGAATGTTGCATCACTTCCTTGAAACTGCATTAAATAAATTAATGCAGTTTCAAGAAAGTAATGCAACATTTAAATTTATTAGAATAATTGATAGATTGTTTGACATTTTAAACTTAAGAAATCACTTTGCTAAAAGTTGTAAATCTGTACTAAAATTGAGTAATAAAAATATATGTGATGAAATTCTTGATGCAGCATATGACTATATTTCAAATTACAAGACTCATCTAATAGATTAGTGCATACAACAAGAAGAAAAACTGATTTAGTTGGATTTTTTATTGCTATATTAGTATTATTGTATTTGCTATATTAGTATATAAGTAATAGGCAAGTTAACATATTTTATAAAGTTATACTTATACCTATGAATTCTAAAGTTATATATATATTGTATGTATTAGGGGAGAGTGGGGTATTGGCGAACACCTAAGCGGGAATGCGAATTAAAGACACCAGTTATACAAAATTGATCATATTTATTGCTTATCAATTAGTTTAACTACTCAGTCACAAACCCTCAAAAGGAATTTTTAAAAATCTTATTATAAAATAAAAATTTATGCCAGAAATAAAACCATTGGTGTTCGGAATTACCCTGCCTACGTGGGGTAATTCCGAACACATTGGGGGGCAATCACAAGCACTGTTGTGTAATAGAGAATAAAAAGCTAATTGTAATAACTAAGTCTAAAAACTATATTATGCAACAAAAACAAAAAAAAGGAGTGACTTTATTTCCATAGACGCTACAACAGAGTGTTACTCAAGAAAAAAGTTGCATAAAATTATCAGAAAAATTTAAAATCAAATTATAGTGAACAACATCCGCAGCTTCATTACACTACTGCACGTCTGGAACTGAGCATAGGATCCCTTCTCAGCAGGTAAAAAAAAATTGTCGACTTTATTTTTTTACAATGCTGTTTTGACCATGTTCGGAGTTACCCCGCGTTCGCCATTACCCCACTCTCCCCTATATATATACATACAAACATATATATATATATATATATATATATATATATATATATATATATATATATATATATATATATATATATATATATATATGGTGGTTCTAAAAACAACTTTTTTTGAAAATGACTGCTGGCACCCCCTGAATATGTTGTGCATAATAAAAAAATGCTATGTTTGAAAATATTTTAAATAGAAAAAATTTTAAGGGGTTGCTACCGACCCTCGAACATTAAGTAGGTCCCAAATAATATTAAAAAAAAAGTTTTTCAAAAGTATGTTTTGTTGGGTCTCAAATGAAGGGAAATTTTAAAAATATTAATCATTTTATAATTAAATTTTTATTTTTGATTTTAGTTAACAAAAGGTTACGTTTTTTAACTAAAAACGAAAAATAGGGAATTTAACAAGTTTTTTCAATGACAATTGCTTTTATCTATGTTTTTTTATAAAATGATTCATATTTTTGAAATTTTTATATAATTTCGCTTCATTTGAGACCCAACATTACATACCTTTGAAAAACTTTTTTTTTAATAGTATAAGGGACCTATTTTATGTTCGAGGGTTGGTAGCAACCCCTTAAAATATTTTATATTCAAAAACTTTTCAAATCCAGCACTTTTTTATTATTACCAACATAATCAGAGAAGAACCACTCTAAAATACATATACATATATATATAAATATATATATATATATATATATATATATATATATATATATATATATATATATATATATATATATATATATATATATATATATATATATATATATGTATATATATAAATTATTTATTTACTTTTAGGAGTATTATATTTTCAACTTGTACTTATAATCACAAATTTTGAATATCAACATAAGAATCTAAATATATTATAAAAAGAATACGATCAATCGTTAGGCATTTTAAAACAGATTTTTACTATTTTATTAAAGTTGCCTTTTTTCCTTCTAATTTTTAAACACTTTCAATCCTTTTCATTCTTTCTTCTGTTTATTGTTTTTTTTTCTCAGAACTTCAAGCTCTTTGTAACAAATCGTGGGTTCCAACAATATGGCCGCCAAGTCATTTTTTCGTCTTAAATTTCAATATAAATGATGCGCTCTTCAGTAAATATCAGTGGGCGGTAGATATACTCTATCAAGGCTACACATATTATACACTTTAGTTGAAGTGTTTATGATACGTGTTTATTATAAGCACCTATTGTAGTAAAAAATAGAAAAAAGAAGAGTTTCTAAGAATATCAAATAATCAAGATAACTTACAGATTGTTGAGTTCCTGTATTAAAGTAGTCCCTTGATAGAAGTAACCTTAGGTCTCGACTTTGTACATTAATAATACTTTGATAATAAAAAAACAGTGGCGGCGGTTGGCGTCAGCGACTGCCAACGGCCGCGCATTTAAAGGGGCCTCGCAAAAGTATACTTAAAATTAAATATTGCATCTTAGTTATAACTGATGATATCTTTATATATCTTATTTTGCTTTACTGAACGAAAATATGTTTACTTGACGGTTTTATCGTCGGTATTATATTACTTCAACTTCAAATAAATATCATTTTCTAAGTATCAATCTTATTCCAACTGTTCCTCTTAACATAAATCCGTTTTTAAATATTGTTTTTTACTGTTTACTGGCTCCGAGGCGTTACGTATTGTTATCTATATAATTTACGAGGAATGTTATTATTCGATTCTAGATTTATAAAAAAATTCGATTGTCTCATTCTATTCCATTTTTGTACGATTACAGCAAGTGACACGCAAATTATTAGTAAAACAATTAAAAAATCTAAAAAATGAAAATGAATTCAAATTCTAATTTAATTTTTTTTTTATTACAACCTAACTAACTTAGTTTATTAAGTTATAATATAAATATTAATTATAGCGTAATTATTTAGGCATATAGTGCAGCTATTGCTGAGAACTACAATCTGTTATAAAAGTTATAAAAAACAATAACGAAGTAAGTTAATATTACAAACTTTTATAAAAAAAGTTTAACTCTTTATTTAATTAATTACAAGTAAGTTTAAAAAATTAATTAAAAATGATCTTGACCTAAAGTTTAAACTATGAAAAAAACCAAAATCAAAGCTTAAAATTCATTCTAGTACCTAACTATATGTTTTTTCATTAGACAAAACATAAGTCCAAAACCATGTCTGGAAAACCAACGAGAGTCAGAGATGTAGGAAGAACATGCGAATCTGATGCATTGAAAAGAACAAGAAATACTGAAACATTGAAAGCACACCAAGCTGTAAGTTCCAGTATGATGAAACTTTTTGAGAAATCCCTTTAACTGTTTCTGCTCCAGAGTACAGCTTCTGCTTAGAGAAGCTTCTCAAAGTCGAAACTGATTAAGATCTTCTTCAGAAGCACGACAAGTCAAAAGAGACTATCTGATTTATCTATTTTGTTAAAATAGCTGCGGGTTTTAGTTATGACACAATTTAAAAAAGATTCAGCGAGTCTCAAAGCCGAAAAGTTCGTTTTTTTAATTTGTGATTGTTCGTGTAATTATTGTTATTAAGTCATATTGTAATTAACAATAAAACTAAAACGCTCTTCCAATATTTTCCAATCTAAATTTTTCAACTTATAATAAAACCTACTTAAATATTAGGAACAAAAAGTGTGAATACATATATCAAGTTAAAGTGTAAAGTAAATATGTTTTAAATAATTAACAATAACAGCTCTAACTTGTGTTTATAACTTTCAATAAAATATAGTGCTCAATAAAATTTCAAGAATCGACGAAATCAAGGTTTGTTATTATTAGTTGTTTTGTGTTTTTTACATAAATGGGCCTCGTAAAGATAATTTCGCCGACATCCACGATGTGCCTAGCGCCGCAGCTGTAAAATAATAATACTTTGTGGTTATTATTATTATTACTTTGTTAATTGTTAATTAATATTTTGTCATTATTATTTTACTATAATAAAAATACTTTGTACAATACTAATAATACTTTGCTCAATGTTTTAATGGTATACCATTATTGCATTGTTAATGGTAAGACTTCAGCTGTGCATACTAAAAATTTTATGTTTTATAATTTAAATTAAAACTAAACTGTAAATAAAATTGTTTCAATTTTTGTATTATATTTAATTTAGTGCAATGAAATAAAATTTAGTTTAGAAAATTAACATAAAAGTAAAAATAATTTTGTAAAATAATTTGAGACATGCCTAGAAATTGTAGTACCGAGGAATTTGTCAAAGTTTACATGTTTCCAAGTGAAAAAGAGTTATGTCAATTAATCAGCAGCTTTACCAAATAAATATTCAAATATTATGGGTATTTTTAAAAAGCACTGGGTTTTAGGATGCAGTATGCATTATCCTAAATGATCTAAATATCAAGTTTTCTATAATATCAAGTAAGTTTTCTATAAGTACATAATTTGCACAAAACCCATATTAAAATTATCTTTATTCATTACTATAAGTTACTTTAAACTTAATTTTATATTAACTATATCTAATATTTGAGTGATAATGCATGATGCATATATGTTTGTAAAGTGTATATATATATATATATATATATATATATATATATATATATATATATATATATATATATATATATATATATATATTCAGAAACTCATTACCTTAAGTGTATTTGAAATATCGAATTATGAAAAGCGTCGCTGTCTTCTTTTTGATGAAATTTATGCAAAGCCAAGTATACGTTCAAAATCATCAGTATATTCTCCCTGGAATATTTCAGACAATCGATTTGATGGAGAACTTGGATTATATTGGTTTTTAAATTTTTTTTTTAGCTTATTTATGTATTTAAAACCATTATTATAGTAATTTTATAAAAATATTCGACAAAATTCTAACTTTTCTACAATTAAGATCACTTTTTTTATATGGACCTATGTATATACATTCTTTCTAAAGGCAATTAAAATAAAAAAATTCCAATTATTTCAAATTGTGATTTTTTTTTGTTAGGCAACTTTGTGGTGGCAATTACTATATTTCAATTAAGGAAGTCTAAAATAGCTTGCGTTTACAACATTCAGAATTGTTTAGTAAATTGGATGTTATTGATTTGCCTATATCTCTGTGCTCCATTGCTCAATCCGATTGTTGTCGCTTAAAACTGATTGAAGATTATATTTGTTATTTTGATATGTGTCTCGCATCGATAAATGCCATATCAAAAGAAAAAAATGCTGCTCTATCATCATTTTATATCAAACATAAGTTTGCTTTATGTATTTCTATTTGCAATACCATTGACACAAATACATCTGAATTTATAGATTTGGTTTACCTTGGTTGACTTTATTATACTGAAGTTTATGTCAACCTGCTGAACATAAACTTCAGTATAATAGACAAGCTTATTCACTTTTCATTTTAATACCTAATGCAGAGCTGCTGTTTCAGTGTTTAAAGTATGTTTCGAAGCTTTTTTTCGATTTGTATACAGCTCTACCTTTTGATTTATAAAATTGTCCATTACCCAATTGTCTCAAATTGCTTCTTCAAGGATTGAAGAATTGTATGTAATTGTATTGTAAGACAAAGTTTGTTTAAATATTAATGCAAAATATCAAACCTACAGTAAAATAAAACAAATGAAGTTGAAACGAAAACTCGTTTACAACACATTGTTAGTATGTTACAACACATAATTATAGAGAGTTAAACTTTATTGTTGTTTTTTTTTTTTTTTTTCTTTTATTTAAGTTTACAATGTTAGTCGTGTTTCATAATTCATAAGCCGTTATACATAAACATAAGTCGTAATACAATTACGCAAATAATACAATTCAGCGTACTAACAATATAAAGCTAGGTTTCCAAAAGAAGATCATAAGGATCTTATCATCGGAACCTTAAAAAGTAATGTTTATAACGTATATATATAAAATAAAATATATATATATATATATATATATATATATATATATATATATAATAATAATATATATATATATATATATATATATATATATATATATATATATATATATATATATATATATATATAAATATATATATATATATATATATATATATATATATATATATATATATATATATATATACATAAGATTTAATGTGTACTTATTTATTGGTTTTAAAGAAAAAAGGTCCTTAAAAACAAATAAAGATAAATCGTTTTTCCAAATAAAAGTAAAACATAAGACATTAAATACGTTCAGTTTATAAACATCTAAAACCTTCATATAATCAAAAAAATATTTTGCTTGTGAAAAGCGATCCGCATAATTAACTACTCGGATTGCATGTTTCTGACAGCGATAAAGATGTGTAATTTGCTTTTATCCGTTCTTCCCCAGGCGATGATTGCATAATTTATATCATTATGTATAAATGAATAATAGAGTTGGGTTAGGTTTTTTTTGTTTAGATGCTTTCGGGCTTTGTATAAAATGCCAATGTTTTTAGAAATTTTTGTGCTTATATGATCAATATGTATTCTCCAAGTAATATTCTCATCAAGATAAACACCTAAGAATTTTATAATATTATCTCTTTTTATTATCGTTTCATCAATAAAAATTCAAGGCATATTACTTCGTAAAAAACGGTTTTTTGCGCAAGAGTTTTGTTAATATTTAAATTTTGTTTTGTTAATATTTAAAGTTTATTTAATAGCTTTGAACAAATAAGAAATGAGATTGAAGAAATGAGTTCTTCGTCTGTAGTTGAAAAGAGTTCATAAACATCAGTATGGGATAAGAAAAGATTAGTATCATCAGCGAACATTAAATTTTTCAATTTGGTATATCAATCAAGTATTGTTTAAGTCGTTTACATAGATTAAAAATAGTAGTGGTCCGAGAATAGAACCTTGTGGAACACCACAGGATATGCTCAGGGGTTCACTTTGCTGACCATCATTACTATACACAAGTTGTTTTCGATTTGTTAAATAACTTTTAAACCAATTAAAAATTTTATTGTTTAAACCATAATGTTTAATTTTGTTGATTAAAATTCGGTGATCGACCGTATCAAAAGCTTTTGATAGGTCAATAAAAACACCTAGAGTATATTGAGATTTTTCAAAAGATTCAGAGATGTTATGTATAAATTGAATAATGGCATGTTCTGTTGAACTTCTTTTTCTGAAACCATACTGATTGTCATGAAATAAGTTGCTGTAATAAAAATAATTGTATACTCTGTTGAAGATAATTCTTTCTCAAATTTTAGGAAATATAGAAAGAACAGAGATAGGACGATAGTTACTGATATTGGATCTGTCGCCTTCTTTATGGATAGGGGTAACCCTGGCAAGTTTTAAACGTTCAGGAAAAATACCTTGATGAATTGATGCTCTAAAAATTTTAAAAAGAACATTTTTTAATTGTTCGTAGCAATCTATAACTATACTCCCGTTTATTTCATCTGAACCAGGTGCTTTATTTTTTTTTAAGGATTTGAAAGCTTTTTCAAACTCATCAAATGATAGTTTGGCAGATAATTCTTCAAAGCAAATATCTTTATCAAAGGTTTAGGTATTTGGTATATTTCTTGATAGAGTTGATCCAACTTCAGTGAAATATCTATTGAATTCATGAGCTATTATTTGTGCTTTATACAAGCTATTGTTATCGACTTTAAGCATTTGTGGCAAAGAGCTTGAGCATGTTTTTTGTTTTCCAGTAATTTCTTTTAATACTGTCTAAGTGCTTTTTGAGTCAATTTTAACTTTATTAATTAGTTTTGAATAGTAAGTTTTTTTTAAATTTTTCGAATTTTACGAAAAGATTTTTGTAACTTTTGTAAATTTTTTCACTAGCTGGGGTTTTTGTTTTTAGATATTTAATGTGTAGCTTTTGTTTTGTTTTGGATATTTTTTTGAATCCTTTGGTAATCTAGGGATTATTAAAGTGATTTGTTTTTAATGTAACTGTAACAATTGGGAAATTAGATTCGTAAATAGAGGTGAATGTTTCAAAGAACTTTTCATAAAGGTTGTTTACGATTTCATTAGAATTTAAGTGTTGAACAAGTCTGTGATAATAATATTAACCAGCAAAGTTGCTGAATTTTTTGTTACTGTAGTTGGACGATTTATTAAAGGAATTGCTCCAGATTCAAAAATTGCATCATAAAAATATTTAACTTTGTTATCGTCATTGTAGTCAAAACAATTCATATTAAAATCACTAATTAGAAAGTTTTTTTTCTTTTTGTTGTTACCTTTCGCAATAACTTTTTGCTGTAAAAACATGCTCAAGTTCTCGCTCACGCCATCTGGCGGTCGATATAAACAGCTACTTAAAATGTTTTTTGTTCGTTCATTAATAATCTCAATTGTTAATATTTCTCCATCGCCGTCAAACGCAAATATCATTTTTACAGCAATGCCTAATATTTTCATGAGCGTAAATTAGAATTCCACCACCACGCTTATTTATTTGCTTTTCAAGAGAAATCATTTTAAAATGAGAAAGATTAAAATTAGAGTTTTTATTAGTGTCGTTTGAGGTAGTCCAAGTTTCAGTTAGGCAGATAATATTAAAAAAGTATTTTGTTTCCTCAAGTAAAATTTGGAACTTTTCAAAATTACAGTTAATGCTTCTGATATTTACGTGTAGAATTCTAATTTGAACGTTGCTTTCTTTGTTAACATTCTTAAATAGAATTCCTTTTAATTCACTTGGATAATAGTAAGAACATTTGATTTTTGTATCATAAAAATAAATAATATCTTAATCGTAGTTTCGTGAATTGAAAAAAATTTCGTTTCAAAAAATTTAAAAGCAAGAGTTTCAAAGTCACTTTTTAAACCCATGATTAGTTATAACAAATAAATTGAAAAGGAGTTCTTTTTGTGAACGATTACATTTACTTCAAAAATTCTCGAAAATAATTTATCATATTTTATAACTGCATACTTACCTTCGAGTCGCAGCTTTTTGAATTGATCCCACAACATTTTTCGGTTTTCGATCGTTTCTTTAGCGAAATCCTTATTAACATAAATCCCTGTTCCTCGCAAGTTTTTTGTAGCATAAAGTATTTTTGTTTTGTCTTGAAAATTTAACAACTTTAGGACAATAGTTCTTAGCTTTTTATCTTCTTTAGGTTGGCCTATTCTATGAGCTCTTTCTATAACTATATCATTTTTAATTTTTAGTTGGTTTTTGAACATTTCCTTTACTACATTTTCGCACTCAGCCCAATTTTAATTTGGTTTTTCATATATCCCGTCTATTCTTATATTATTCCTTCGAGACCGGTTCTCCAGATCTAATGCTTTTTTATTTAAATTGTTAATTTCTTTTTCTTAACTCTTCGTGATCTGATTTAATTTTTTCGTGATGCTTATTTCTTGAAAGTTAAGACTTTCCTTAAAATCGCGTGGATCTTTTTCTGTGCTCAAGACTATCGATTTGTTAGTGTCTACTTCTTTTTCAATTTTATCTAATCGATTAGGGAGTATTTTTAAATTTGCACTAATTATTACAGTAAAAATTTTTTCTTGATCTTTTAACAGGCGCTCCGTTTCTTTTTAAATACTCTTTTTTCGTTGTTCGAGTTTGTTTGTAATTAATTTCTCTATATTTTTCAATGTAATTTCAAGTATTTCTTCGTTTCCTTTATGATGATCAAGTTCTTTTTCTTGTAATAAATTCAAATCAGAAATAATTCTGTTCGGATTTACCAAAAAAACAAAACAAAAAAATTTGCCTGAAAACAACAATCACAAAACGAAAACTTTCAACAGCTGAAGTTTTTGAACGACTTTACAACCAGAAAACAACAACCAAAAAACAACAACGTTCAAACAACTTCAACAACTGAATATATTGAATTATGAATATATTGACTATGTTCTATATTCTTTTTTCTTTTGTAATTGCTTTGATAACCATGGATTAGAAGAAAAGTAAATTGATGCTCAATTAAGCCGCCATCTTCGCTCGCCGTAAACCGTAAATTTCCGTAACCGTAAGTTTTTTCATGATAAAATTAAAAATAAATCAATTATACCAATTATGTTGTATATAGTTTTTGTTGTTGTTAAAATTACGTAATGTTAACATCATTTAAAAAATTAATAAAACACCTAAAAGCACCTTAAATAGTCTCAAAAATAAACTTTATGCTGTTTCAGTTTCAGCCCTTTTGTCAAAATTACATGAGATTAAAGTGTTGCGTCCCGGTGTTTTAGAAGTTCCTGCTTCTATCTAATTTTGAAAAAGACATTATGAAACTAGCTAAGCATCTCAAGGTTCTTAATAATAAAACACTGGGGAAATGAAAGATTGTATGATAGCATTTTTCTGCTGATTCTCTATTGTATGCTTAATTAAATAAAATACTAATAAATAAATTTTTATATAAATAAAATGTTTAATTTTTTCAAAATACGTCTAAAAAAACAGGCAATACCATAATAAAGATTTTTAAAAAAAATTATATTAAAATTCAATCCTAAAAAATTAACGCATGTTGCCTTTTAATGTCAGTTTTATTAGTTTGGATTTCTTTTGAGTTGCTTGGTTTGTTGAAAAAGGAAAATCTTTCTTTTTTGAACATTCAAAGGCTCTTTGTTGTATATAAATCATTCACCAGTGTAAGTTTGCATCTTTTATTCCGTAATTCTCCATTTTTTAAATTAGAATTGAATGATTTACGGTGTCAAAAGCATTAGACAGATAAATGAAAACTCGAAGTGTAAAACAGTCTTTTTTAAAGACGTTATATAAATTAGCAAATATTTTCACCATTGCGTGATCTTTTTTTTTTTAAACCAAATTGCTAACTGTATAATATATCATTTTCAAATAAATATTTATACAGTCTGTTGTATATTATTCCTTTAAGCTATTTAGTAAAACACGAACAAGACAGAAATAAGCCTGTAATTTGAGGGGTCTGACCATCATGAGACTTAAAAAAGATTGATTCAATTATATCATACACTAATTTTAATATACTGACGCTAACTTTATCTGATCCTGTACTTTTTTTATTAGTTAGACTTAATAAGGCTGATAGCAACTCAATCATGAAATTATTCCTACGCAAGCAATCTTCTATCCTTTTTAGGTTGTCTCTGATTTTGGAAATGTCACATTTATCTTTAACATCGTTGTTAATTTTTGTTTTGTTTTTTGTTTTATTGTTTCAAGCTTTGACGAACTTATTTTATCATGAGCAGAAATATATTTTTTTATTTCATTGCATTTGGTTTCTAAATATATTACCATTTGACAACGACAGTACAAATCTTTTATTATTTGTTTTTGTTATGTTCATCATTGTATAAATTTTGAGTATATCGAAACGTTTCGTTAAAATTTTCATTTTAGCTGAGGTAATATAAGCTAACTCCTTTTGTTGTCTTTCAAAAATTGTTTAGTTTTCTTTAAGATAATATTATTTTAATTATTTAACAGCTACTATTTTAACATGCTACCATAATACGTACCAATTTTCACATGTTACCATTTTACTTAACAGTTTTCACAGGTTACCCTTTTTACTTACCAATTTTCGCGTGCTTCCATTTTTTACCATTATCTTTTTTAATAATGTAACTATATCCATTGCATACTTTATCATTATAAATTTTTATAAAATTTATAAATAAAATTTTAAGTTATATTACGAGCACTTCAAAACACGTCTGTATCATTCTTTATGTAAAAATATTTTCAGATCTAAATAGTAAGTTAATTACTAATTTTGTATATTATAATTGATAAATTTGGTATCATAGTAATTGATAAATTTAATTTACAATGTGTTTTTAAACCTAGTTTAAAAGTGAAAAGCCGTTTTTCGAAGAACAAGTCTAATTATAACAGTATTTCATTGAAAGATAATTAAGAGATCTACAAAGGTAGAGAACAGAACCAAAAGATTAAAAAAGTAGTAGTTACAAATATAAATAGAAGCTGCAAATAAAGAAAATAAAAAGAAGACCAGAAGAAGCTTCATCTGAAAACAGTTGTATAGAAAACAAGACACAAAGTTAAATTTCCGAGTGAGATATTAAGACAATATAACGGGTGGTTTCTAATTGTCAAGACTGAATTTATCAAACTTTGAAATATGGCAAACCAATTTTTTTATTTTCATGCTTATACCATTTTAAAGCGTATTTAATTATGTATAAGTAGATTTACTTGCTTATAGACAATTAACAAAAATTAGGAAAAAATGAAGTCCAAGTATGAACAGATGAAAAAATGGACTTTTTCGAGATCGATTTCAATATTATATTTAAATATATGACAGAGACTTCCAAAAAAAAGTTAAAAATACAAGTCATTCGAATATCAAAGATACAGTTGAAATCAATGGTAGAGTATGAACTGTATCTCCGTATATAAGTTGTCACTGCTTTATGTACAACGATATCTAACGGATATCACAACTACGAGATATCTAACAACGGATATCACAACTACTTGCTACAGAAGTCAAAAGTAAAAAGCGAGTTGAAGTTGCTCTATATCGCTCATAAAAAACATATCTTATCCATATTTAAGTTATAACGATTTTTAACAGACATCAAAAATGCTCTTCTTACAATAGAAGTCAAAAATACTATTTAATAAGTACAAAAGTAAGTATAGCGAAGCGAAGATATGTCTTGTCACGATATTAAATATTGCGTAACTAATTAGATATCGCAATGCTTAAAATGGTTACCTGTTATAAAATATCACAAGTAAAAGATGTCACAAGTAACAGATATCACAAGTAACAGATCTCACAAGTAACAGATCTCACAAGTAACAGATATCACAAGTAACAAATATCACAAGTAACAGATATCACAAGTAACAAATATCACAAGTAACAAATATCACAAGTAACAGATATCACAAGTAACAGATATCACAAGTAACAGATATCACAAGTAACAGATATCACAAGTAACAGATATCACAAGTAACAGATATCACGAGTACAAATCTTTAAACAAAAGTTAAAAATACAGCCCAAGTTGTATCACTGTCATCTGTTTTAAATCAAAAAGTTAACGAGCCATAAATAGAGCCACAGTTTTGAAGTTATATATTGCTAACCAAGTTTGTTTTGGTTGTGACAAAAACAGCAACGCTTTAATATGTCTTTTCTTGATCTGATATATTTATAAAACTTTAATCGTGTTTAAAGTTAACAACTATGCTCACATTTGAGAAAAGTGCGTGAATAAAAAAAACTAAAACTCAAAAAGCTGCAAGCAGTTGCTTACATTTATACGAGCCTCTATGGTCGTTGCTTTTTAATTTATTTTGATAATTAAACATTTATTTTATCGTTTTGTAACTTTAATTTACTTTTAAAAATGGTACCATGATACATATAATGACGTATATAACTCATCATTGCATTAGTTATCATTATTTTTGTTTTAGTCAGCATTTTTATCAGTCTCATTTAGAGTAAAAGCAGCCATTTTTAAATAAAAAGTTATAAAGAAACAACTTCTATTAAAAGCGGTAAAAAGCATTTACTCAGTAGCGAAAGCAATTTATCACTCAGTAGCGAAAGCAATTTATCACTAAGCAAAAGCAAAAAAAAACTTTAAACACGTGTTTTTAAGCAATTTTTTATGCCGAGAGCTTTTGCTTTTTTGATTTTACTTTTACTTATGCAATTGCTTGTGATCAACAGATCCTTTTTTTTTTTACCCGGATATCAAAAATTACAGTTTTATTAAAGTTAGTTTTATCAAATTTTGCATTCCTGATCAGTGAAGCTTAAAAATGCTAAACCTGTAGATGTGATCAACTTTAGAGAAAAAGACTCGATTTGTTTATTAAGATATTTGTTTGCAGAGGGAACAGTAAAATTTGCTTTTTTTAACTGAAAAATTAATTGCATACCTTTTTTGGATTAGGTCTTGAGAGTAAGACGAGTTTTGGGTAATAACTTTTTTGCTTAGTAAAAATACTTTTTTTTTAACTGCTTGCATATTGCTTTTTATATTAGATTGATAGATAGACAAGAAATTGGTGAGCTGAATAGCAGTTTTAACAAGACGTTTTTTTTTTTGCATTAAAGGATTTGCATTAAAGGTAATCCTCTTAGGTGGTCATTCAAAAATAATATTCATTTAACAACAAAACTTTATGCGAAGGTGTATTTTAAGGTTTAAACTGTAACTTTGTGCATATTTTCTGGATATTACATTTCTTCACTAACATTTTTTCATTAAAGTTATTGTATTAAAAATAAGATAATGAAGTAATTCGTAATATTGTTATAAGAGATGCATAATATTGTAATAAGGGATCCAAAATTTCCAATACAATAATCATTGTAAGATATTTTACTCTTAAAGTCATTTTTACGATAGAGTGCTAATCATGGTGTTAACTTGTTTTGCTAATTAAAGTTGAGCATTTTTATTTTGGTAATAAAAAGATTACGATACAAAGTTTATGAGCTCCTCGTACTATTATCCAGAATAACATTGGTTGGTTTAATTTAAAATAGAAATTATTTATTTGTTAATGCAATTGTGCGTTTATGAGTTATTCATGTCCGCGTGTTTATATAAAAATCAACCAAAAGATGAGTAGACATTAAAAACAGGGATGCAACAAACGGGACATGGTCCACCACGCTTTCTAATTGCTAATGAAATGCAATTATAATGAAAAATGTGGTTACATCTGGTTTGAGCAATGTCGTTTTGAAGCACATCTTCCGAACACAGAAGGCATTTGTTTGTTTTTAACTGTTCTTTTTCACAATCTTTTGCAAGATATTCCATTATTTTTTTCATTCGTTCATTTGTAGCTTTATTTCGGTATGATGAAAACCATTTTTCAAGTAAACGATTATTAATGTCAAACCATGGTATTTGTGCTGGAGGAACTAGATCTGTGCAACTCGCAATAAACGACTTGAGTGTGTCTAAACACTGTTGTCTTAGCTTTCTAAATAAAATAAAAACATATATAATAAATTCAAAATAATATGAACTTGAAGAAATCAAAAAAATAATTTATTATTAAATGTATATACAATAGTTTTTCATAAAATAATTGATATAATGATTGCTTTTTTATCAATTTTTATTTAAAATGATTGAGTTTTTATAATGGTTTTTCAAAATTTTGAATTAGAATGATCGATTTTTTAAAATAGTTTTTCAAAATTTTGAATTAAAATGATTGATTTTTTTGTAAATTGATGCAGTAATGGTTTAGTTTTAAAACGCTTGCTTTATAAGCGAGAGGTTCGGAGTTCGATCCCCACCTCGTCCCTGGTAGTACGGCGCTCAACTTGTTTCTCCGCGCAGCAGCCTTGTTCGTCAAGAATCGTGTTTCAAAGTTATTGAGTTAAAAGAGGGTTATAACCATTACTAAGTAGCCTCCTCGTCTGCAGTGGCTTTCTCGGCCTTGAGGAGGTAAATGGCAAAAAAAAAATAAAAATAAAAATAATCCGTAAAAAACAAGGTCGTGTTTGTTAAAACAAAATGAAGAAATTGGTTAAAACTTATTGATGTTGGCATGCATGATTGTGTTAATGGATTTAGAGCTCAAAAAATCTAAATAGTTTTCACTTTTCTACATCAATCTGTTAAAAGTAATTCGAGTAAAAGGAAATAAAATAATGATGCTATCACAAAATTTTTAGATGCTTTAGTTTAATGAAAAGACTTTTAAACCAAATTTTGTGCAATATATGTGCATATCAAATGTCTGCATCTGGTTCGATATATTAACTGTATTAAGCAGAATATAGATTTTTTTATTATCTCACAAAGGTTAATCTTTATATGAAGCTGAAACTTGAAATGTTGTAGCAGAGCGCCAACAAGTTTCTTTTAGTGAAAAACCATACAAACAAATAATTTCATGTATTTAATGTTTTTTACATTTGGAATTTTGTCATGCATAGTATGTCATATTTTGTCTGCAAACATTTTATAGCCGAATTTCAGTGGACCTATATATACATTTTAAGAGGTCCATCGGCCACCCTCCAAAATAGGCTAGCCAATGACTAGCCGCTATTATTATGTCGGAATACAATCAGCTTCCAAAATCATATACCGAAAATGTTTATTTACCTATTTATTTATCAAAACTTTATTTTCTTCAACAATAAAAACATCACTATTCTTTAAAAAATAAATATACACCTAAAATTTATTTCAATTAAATATATTACAATGTGACTACTTTTCATGCTTCAAAAGTAACACTCAAAATACAAAATAACAAATCAAGATGCAGCATAAGAACTAAAAATATTATTTTAAAAACTCAAAAAAAATTGAAAATATTTCTTGTTAAAACAAAATATTTTTTGAACAAAAAATAAAACTTTTAAACCATATTTTTTAAACGTTGAGAGATTATATCATAAAACTTTAAATTTATTGGTGAATATAAGCCTAGTTGAAAATAGTACAAAAATTTATTTTATCGACTTGTCGCCCTCACTTATGAGGCAGGGGTTAAAAACTTTGAAAATTTGTTGTTACCAACCTCCAATCACCGCAATTTTTTGCATAGCATCCTCATTTGATGTAATTATAAACAAAAATGTTTGGAGTTTGCTTAAATGTCAAAGATAAAAAATTGATGCATCTTCCGCTGAGGAAAGGTTTATTTCAATGATAGTTTTATTCTTTGTTAAGCTTTTTAAATGTAAACAACTCTTTCTTTTATTATTGTTTATATATATATATATATATATATATATATATATATATATATATATATATATATATATATATAAGACCATTCCAATATTGCATAGAAAAATAATAATTTTGAACTATTATTTCCTTGCGATTTTGAAAAAAAATTTTTTTACAAAAGTGTGTTATGATTTGTTAAAAGTAACGGAATTGTATAAAAACTTCAAAAAAAAAATTTCATACTACAATTAATATTTTAGATTTAATTTTACAAATAGAGTGCTCAATGTTCTTAAAGAAAAGAGCATTAATAAATTAGTAAGAAACACTTATCTAACAAAGCAGAAATATTAGATAAAACAATAGAATTTAAAAAATCCCATTTTGTAATTACTGTAGACACTATCCGTATTATTAAGCACTGCAGAAAAACTTTACTCTATTTTAGTAAGGAAACGTGAAAGAAAAAAAAAACGTACGAACGCTTTGATGTAACAATGGGAAGTTACGACGGAGCAGAAATTTGCGAATTTGTAGGTTTATATATTTTAAACACCCTAGCTATAAAAATCCAAATTAATCAATTAGGCCTTTATCGCGACGACGTAATAATAATATTGCATAAAAATTCAGGGCTACAAATCAATAAAATTAGAAAAGATATTATTAAATTTTTTGAAAATATTGGCTTCCAAATTGAAAGAAACATAAATTTAAAAATAGTGAATTTTCTTGATGTCACATTTAACCTCTCAAAAAGTTGCTACAAGACCTACAAAAAGCCTAATGACGAATAATTGTGTACTAATGTGAATTCGAACCATCCCCCTCAAATTCTAAAACAATATTCAATTTCAATTAACAATAGGCTAAACAAAAACTCTTTTAATGAAAGTATTTTTAACTCCTCCTCCTCCTAACCTCGCTTATGATGATGCCCTTAAAAAAAGTAGCTTTTAAAATTTTGAGCTAAAATTTCAAACGAAAAATGCAAAAAAGCGTAATAGAAATAGAAACATATTTTACTTCAACCCCCCATACAGCAAAAGTGTTTCAACAAATATAGGTAAAATTTTTCTAAAATTAGTAGACAAACACTTTCCTCCCTCTAATAAACAACATAAGATTTTTAACAGAAATACCACTAGAGTAAGTTATAGTTGTACAAAAAATTCAGAAAGAATTATAATAGGTCACAACTACGCGTTAATTAATAAAAATGAACATATAAAAGAAAAAAACATTGATTATTGTAATTGTAAACAAAAAAAAGCTTGCCCTCTAAATGGAAAGTGCTTATCAAAAAATGTAATTTACAAGTGCATTGTTTCCTCACAAATAACGCTGATAAACAATATATTGGCTTAAATAAGGGGAACGGAAAAAACGTTATGCCAACCACAAACAATCGTTTAAACAAAAAAAATATTTAAAAAAGACCATGCTGTCAAAATATATTTGGGATTTAAAAGAAAAAAAATTAAAATTTTAATTTACGATGGTTTATTCTAAAATCCGCCCCTACCTATAATAACATTTCCAAAATATGTGTGCTATGTTTGCAAGAAAAATTTGAAATAATTACTCATTTAAATCAGGAAAGTTTATTGAATAAAAAATCTGAATTAGTTTCTAAGTATAGGCACGAAAGTAAATAACTCTGAAAAAATTAAAAAAACAAATGACCAAGTTAAACTATCCCCATTTCAAATAATATTATTTAATAATTACTTTCTCTAGCCTCGCGTTGATTAAAAAAATAAAGCAATTAAAATCTTTTTATAATAACCCTTTCATGCAGCAGTTATTTATCCATAAACAACATAACCCATAAAAAATTATTTATAAAATGATAGCAGTAATATGAAATGTTAAAGGAGACTTTTTCAACACCCTTTTCCAACTCTAATTGATAAAACAATATTGTTTTCAATCGGTTAGAATGCACCATTTGACTCGGGGAAGATTGGTTTAATTTGTTGTTATACAACAACTCAGCGCATAAAAGATATAAGTTACAACTTCCTGTAAACTATTTTTTCAATAAATTGAACTTTTTTTGAGATTTAGTAACTCTTCCTGATGAGCCAGCAATGGTAAAATTTCAAGTTATAGAAAAAAGTTAGATTAGTGTTTTTTAGTAGTTTATATATATATAAATAAATAAATTTAAATATAATAATAATATATATATATATATATATATATATATATATATATATATATATATATATATATATATATATATATATATATATATATATATATATGTATAAAAATACAAATTACTAGTGTACATTTATATATATATATATATATATATATATGTATATATATATATATATATATATATATATACATATATATATATATATATATATATATATATATATATATATATATATATATATATATATATATATATACATATATATTAGAGTAAATTTTTGTAGTTGATTTGCGGTGGTTCTAAATAGGCCTTTCATGTGGTTTGTTGGATTTTCGCTCATCGGATAATTTTTTTTTTTTAATTTTTTTTAATTCATGTTTTATTTTACAACTACAAATTAATTACATCTTACTAACCACTGTTTGGCAGTAAAGATATACAAATTTAAATAAAATGTCAAGTTCAAAATATACGAGGTAAATAAAAATATAGTTGCTTTTAACTCCGAGACATGAATAAAATAAATACCAACTACAACAATATAATAACGTGTTAGTAAAAATAATCCGAGAAATATATCTTTATATTGCTCCAATTAAAATTAAAAATACAATACTGCTGATTTTTTGGAGGAGTGTTTAGATGTTTCACTATGAGTTAATTTACCACATTTCAGGATAATGTTAGTGTATAAATATGATAAAAACAAAACTTGTGTAAGATTGATAAATAAAAATTCTTATTTGTAGTCATAAGAAGCTCGCAGAAGACTTAAGTCAGTCTTGTCATCGCTATCTATTTCTTAGACGTGTAATACACAAAAAAAATCAGTTGCATACGTGGTAAATATAAACGTGTTACATGTATACCTTGTTATTAATATTATTTTTATTATCGATTTGTATTAAAAGTTAAGTTACATATATTTATTTATTTATTTAAATTTAAAAAAATTCCTTACGGTTGTTTGATTTGCTTATTGTAGATTTTAGCTTTTTTTTCAGAGAGATTTTGTTGTTTAAGTTTTTAAGAGTTAGTTGTTCAAGAGTTTTTGTTGTTTAACAGTGATTCGTTTCTGGAAACTAATTTGTTAAATTCATAGGGACCACAATATGTCTCTGAGAATTTTGAGAGTCTCGTTGTTTCAAAAGTTATCTTAAAGTTGCCTGTTGCACTTGTATTGTATTTACTTATATTTTGTTTAAAAAAGTGTGCTGTAAAATGCTCTGGAACCAGACTTAGTTTATGTTTAAACATGAAGAGTCTCTTTTGAAAAATATTTATTTGGAATATATTAATGCGTTCATTTGTTCCAGTAAGGGTTGAGGAGGAGTAAATTTGCTTTTGTTGTATACTTGTCTTGAAGCGTGTTTTTGACGTAAGTAAAGTGGTTGTCATTCAGATTTGTGGGTACTGCCCCATGCTCAATTGGCATACATGAGATAGCTATGTATGAATTAGAAGTAGATAATTTTGAGACTTTTTTGAGACAAAATAGGTCTTGCCTTGTAAAGTAAACCTATGTTCTTTGATTTTTTTGTGTTTATGTAGTTTATGTGGGGTCTCCAGGAGAAGTGTTCATCAAATAGACCTCCTAAAAACATTGTATTCAGAACTCTTTTGATGGATATATTTTCTATATTAAATGTTGGTAGGTTTAGAAGTATTTTTATATTTTGTTGATTTGAGTGAAATAGTATATACTTAATTTTTTATATATTGAGTTACAGTTAATTTGCTTTAAACCATATGTTAACTTTTTTTAGTTCAGCATATGTTTTTTCATAGAGATCTTCGATTATCTTTGACGAGTAAAATAAGTTTGTATCGTTGGCAAACATTATAGTTTTAAAGATATTAGAGGCGTTTGGAAGATCGTTTATATAAATAAAAAACAAAAGCGGAGCAAGAATGGAAACTTAGGTTATACCATATTTTGTTTTTAGTAAATTTGAGTTGCTTTTTCTATCTATAATTTCAATTCTTGAAATTCATCCTTTAGTATATATTCAATGGCTTTTTAATTGGAGAATGGTTCAAATAACTCAAATTGATGCTTACCTTTATATTTATTTCCATTTACAATCAATAAAAGTTTATAATAGATACGTATGTATATTATAATATTTTTAATCTTAAAACTGTTAAAATAAGTATGTCGGTAGTTGTACGTAGCAGTGGCTTGCGCCAGACTTTGTAAATAGTCTGTAAAGTTACTTGAAGCTTTTTATCCCAAAGCTGTTTAAAAATCGTAATAAACAGATTCAGATGTCTGTTTATACTAAAAACAAAATCCTTTATTTGGATTGTAAATTTTCATAAGTGAGAGAAGTTCACATGTATGCTTATAAGCGCATGCACTTTTAGTGACACTAGTAGAGCAAGTTTAGCATAAGCAACTTTGTACTCGTTATTGGTTGACTCATATTTAGGTAACAAACTAAACCAAGACATAAAACTTTAACAAATTTTAAACATTTAGAGAAATTAAGGATGGAAATAATATGTTAATCTATTTCCAATTTGAAAGATTTTATTAATTCATTTACACATGAATATTTTTAGCAGTTTTGAATAATCTCCACCTTTAAATTGATCATTGTGCTGCTTAGGCTTTTAAAAAAAAGTTAGTTCCTCTGGTTTCCCAATAAGGTAGTATCCATGGATTAAAATGGTTTTTCGAAATTATGGTAAAATCTGTTTGCATATCCACAAATTCATTGAAGTTCCATTGAAGCAAGAATTTCAATAACTTTAATATCATCCGGCAGATCAACCAATGGAAGGTTAACGCAATCAATATAAGATGCACCTGAGAGCTCGGACTTTTTAAAAATCTTCACAGAGGATATTGTAAGCATTAGGTAATAAACGGATACTTCCTTGAGCTCTGATCTTACCATACTTTTCAAAACCTTGCATTTTTTTTTTCCTGTTACAACAAAGGCAAGAATGTGTTGATGCTGCATTTTCCAAAAAGTATTGGGTAGTTTCATATCAAAAACACAAAGTGTATTTTAAACTATTTAGCTTTAAAGTATTAATAACTATCTCAAGATTTGAATGAGATTCAGCCACGTTTTTTGTTTTAAGCTAATAATAAAAAATTTGTTTACGCCACCACCTTTGTATTTTTACCTTACCTATTCCTTCTTCATTGCTATAAGTTTTATTTTTACATTACATTCTGTCACTTTTTCCATAACATTTAAATAAACTTTCAAAAATACGCCTCCAACATCAATGCCCACCTCTAAAATGAAATCTTTTAACAATTTTCTTTCCTTTATAACTTTCTTAACAAGTCCTTTAATGTTTTTACAATAAACCAACTGTCTTTTTTGAAAATCATTTCTTTGACATTAAAATTATTATTTAAAAACCTTTAAAAAATATAATTAAAAATCTTACTGACTCTATTTCTCTCTTACATTGCTTTCAAATAATTCTCTTACATTCCGGCTTCTAAACATACAAAGAACTTTGACTCCCCGGGTATTAATCCCATTAAACAAAGATTGGTTCAGAATTGGTCAATATTTAGTCAAAAACGGTCGAGAAATGGATAAAACGTTTAGCAACCTATTATTGACTAAAAGTCGACGCTTGATTTGAAATGTATACTTTAAACTTTTTTATATATATGTTTACTAAAAGTCGATCTAACGTTTAGAATATCGACTTACATTAGTCAATATTGTAAACCTTTAATCGACCTTAATTAGGCGTAAACATTCTTTTTTTTTAAATATACAATTTTAATCTTTTCATATATACGTTTGTAATACGTCGATCAAACGTTTACCGTATTAACTAATATATGTCGTTGTTCTATAAGTTTGAACGACGTTAAATAAACGTTTAATATATTATAATATAGTAATATAGCTATCAATCAGAAGACTCACAAAACATCTTAAGTCACGCGGTTTAAAAAGGCATAAGTAAAACGAAATAAAAAACTTATTAAATACTTTTTTTTATTGGCTAAATAATTAGATTAGACTTTAATGCGTTTTCAAGATACACTTTCTTACAACAACTGAAAGCAAAACGACTGATACATAAATAATAAACGAGTTTCGGGTCCCGCCTTTTTAATTCAAGGAAGTTAAAAAACTCTTATCGCGACGATCGATATAAAATGGCGAAATTGACACAGTTAAATAGTATGAGTTGCTGATCTCTCGTTATGAAGGTCCTGTTGCAAGAACTTTTTTTGTAAGTTTTATAAACGGTTTAAATTAATTTTGTAAACTCTGATATGATTGTGTAACAGTGGGTATTCATCTCTCCAATACTCAAGAGGTTTAATAACTAAATATTTATTTTTTTATTTTGGATGCTTTTTAGCTTGATTTAGTTACATTTGCTTACGAAAATTGGTGGAACAGAGCAGGTAAAAACCACTACATATGTTGTGTCGAAACGTTACTGATTTTTTAATGCCAAAAAAGAACATGGATGGTACAAGAAATTTCGGAAACTTTCATTCAGAAAATCCTCCAATTTGTAAATTTGTTTTGTTTAAATCCAATTTTGATTTATGAATTTACACTTTAAATGCTAACTAGTTTACCCTTTTTTTTTGCAGTTACAAATCAGCTTACAAAATCAGACAATCAGGATACGATTGAAAAAGATGATGTTGCACAAGCAGGTGCAAGATGAACAAGCGATATTCTTAAAAGATTTTTGATAATGCATAAACCAGAGAAAACAGTGATCCGAAATATTTGTTTATGAGTATTAATTTTAATAGTAATCTTTGACTCAATCTTAAAGTAAACTTTTATTTTCTGCTAATGAGATTAAATTTAAAAAATATTTAATAGAAATTGCTACTATAAAGTTTCCACTGCAAAAAGTTTGATCAGTTAATTTTTTTTATTATCGAAACATAAACAAGTATATTGCACAAACATTTTTTCTCTAAATCCCCACTATATGAAAACGTTTCGTATAAGTTTATACCTTAATTTATAGTTTTATAAAATAAAAATATCGTATAAAATGTATAGTTTCGAAGTTTGTAAACATATTATATTAGTTATAAAAAATATATAAAAAATAAGACCAGGTCGTTTATAACTATAACTTATTTATAAGTTTCAAGACATAAATCGCTCTTATTACTTATATAAAGTTAAAAAGCTATAACGTAATTTTAATTTATATCAGTTTTAAAGCTTAAATAAATTGAAATTACGTTAACTAAATCAAAGAAACTATTAGACAAGATCTGAAAGTTTAATATACGTTTACTTAGACTTATTCTAAACGCTTTATATACGTTAACTAGACTAAATTTAAACGTAAATTAGACAAAATCTAAACGCTTTATATGCGTAATAAAGTACTATAATAGACGTCTAAAATATGTTTAAATATAAGCGTTCTATAAACGTTTGTTCTAAACATTAATCTTGATTTCATTCTAAACAGATAATACACCAAAATCAGAACGTTTTGTCGAAACGTTGTTTTGACGTTCAATCAATGAATGTGTGTTTACTGGGCCAAGTCTACAAGTGTTTTTAAATTTGTTTATTTCCGAAATTAGAAGTTTTTCAACTGGTAAAAGCGCATTCGATGAGTTTTTGTTTGTGCAACGACAATGGCGTTTCAAGTTTGAAATATTAAATCAAAGATGAAAAATTTTCTCTAATTTTGTTAAGTTCATCTTTTAAATTTTTTCTTCTTGTTTTGAGAGTGTAAGGGTGAGGTAATCCTCTTCAGTGACAACCCTACAACTTTTACATATTTTTATTTTCAAAGCGATGATGCCTTTACTCTTCCCAACTTAATTCTCCTCTATTTTCAGATTTTGTTTTTTAAGTAATTGTAGTTCAAGCAATTTCTCAAATGTCACAAACACAAAATAATTGGATTTTTTGGTAAGTAAACTTACTTTGACTTTTGAGAATTGATACGGTTTACTAAGAATAATGTTTTTATCTCCCATTTCAAGTCTTTCTAAAACTTTTCTACATTTAGTGCAAACGCCATTAGAAAAGATTTTAAAAAGAAGTTATGTATTCTGTTCAATGTCACACTTCTTTCTTTAACTTTTGTAATGATTCTTTTAAATAAACAAATAAGTTAGGCTAAAGCTCTATTATCTTTTTTAAAGTTTTTATTGCTTGGCATTTTAAGACAATATGAACAATAACTTTTAATTTTTAAAAATTTATTATTAATTGTTGCAGAAGCTAAAATAAATTCATTGAGTCTATTAATAAATTTTTTTTGCGGTATACCACGAGGAAGTATACAAAACAAAGGAATGTTGTGTATATATTTAACTTGTAATGGAAACGCTTTTTTACCGTAATTAACGACTGTTTAAAACTTTTGATAAAAATTGGGCTCCAAAGGTCCAGGTATGTGTTAAGAAAAAGGAAAATAGTAGCACTTAAAAACAAACGCTTACATTTTGAATTCTACCAAAATTCATCGATAAAATTCTTATTTTGTAATAAAAACAATTCAACGTTCTAAAGCTATGACCTCATAAAGTTGACAACTCCCTTAAATAGAGGGGGTTTTAAATGTTAATTTGTCGATATTTATGAAAGATAAGAAGTTTTTTTAAGATATAATATACTTCCCCATGATTTTAGATCCATTTTAAGAAACCACAAAAAAGTTAAAATTTTTTTCTTATTTCCACATTTGGGACAGTGGATCCTGATTCTTCAGACGAATATTGCTCCCAGGCTCCTATCATTTTAAGTTTTTGTAAAACATTCTTATTTGATACCAGTATGAATATTATAAAATTTAAAGTTTGCACCATTTCTGAAAGTTACCTATTTCGAACACCAAAAACTCATGAGCTTCTTTAACCCCTTTTATTTTTGCAAGCCGTCGACAAAATATTTTTAAAATCTAGGTAACATAACAGAACAAAGTAGAGTGGTTTCAAAAATAAAATCCGTTTCTGGTGTACTTTTGTTTTGTAAGAAATATTTCCAAATATATATACATACATATATATATTTCTGAAGAGTCACAACTGATAAAACACAGTTTCAAATAAAAAAATTATAGGTTGAGTGACTTTTCACTTATTTAATTATATATACTTATGTATATATATATATATATATATATATATATATATATATATATATATATATATATATATATATATATATATATGTAAATTATGTTAGTGTATTTTACAAATAGAGTGCTCAATGTTCTCAAAGAACAGAGCAATAATAAATTAGTAATAAACATATATATATACATATATATATCAATATATATATATATATATATATATATATATATATATATATATATATATATATATATATATATTAATATATATATATATATATACATATATATATATATATATATATTAATATATATATACATATATATATAAACATATATATATATATGAATATATATATATATATATATATATATATATATATATATATATATATATATATATATATATATATATATATATATATATATATATATTTGAAAGATGACATCTTGTATGAGAGTATATTATATATTATTTTAAAACATCAAGAAATACAGTTTCTCTCAATACAAATAATACTATTTTATAAGAAATTTTCGCTGGGTTATAGATACCAGCATCATCAGCTTGTAAAATGTTACAATAATTTTTAATCGTTATAGTTTATATAAAATTGTTACTATTGACGTCAGCGGTTGAATGGCTTCTTTTAAAATTTATAAATTTTTTAAATTTTAAAAATGGCGTCCAAAACATAGTTTTTTCATATTGGCCTTCATCAAGGTTAATTCCGCCGTTTCGCGCAGAGCACAAGTTGTTTTGTATTTCTAACGCCTCTCTAATTTTTCTTTCAAACTTTTTATTTTCTACTTTTAACGTTCTTGTTTTTTCCCAAATAATATTTTCTTTGCAAAAGGTTTTATGATATGCTAATGCAGATTGATTAGGCTTGTTTTCATTAATGCTCTTCTGATGTTGATGCATCCGCGTACTTACCTGCATTTTTGTTTCACCTATGTAGACTTTGGAGCAGTTGCATTTTATTATATACGTTCCAGGTTGGCTGTTACTTGGTAGTTTTGTTTTGTTTTTTGATGTTAATAAAGATCTTAAATTTGGGTTTGATTTAAATACTGCTCTGTACCCTGCTTTTCGGAATATTTTTCGAAGTTTTGGTGAAAGGCCTGGTACCCAAGGTAAAGACACTACAGGAAGATTGTTGCATTCTGATGGAATTTTGTTTTTATTTTGTCTTTTTTGATGGAATTGGTGTGTAATATTCCTCAATAGCTTTTCATCGTACCCATTTTCAATAAACATGTCAATTAAAAAATTTATTTCGTTTTGCAAATGATGTTTACTACAGATGGAGTAAGCTCTGTGGAGAAAACCTTTAAATATAGCTGTTAAAATATTTGGATCGTGATTTGAATGCGGTTTAATTTGAATGTTAGTGATTGCCTCTTTTCGATATACTTTGTACTCATATTTTCCTAGTGTGTTATTTGTAATGGTTATGTCAAGAAAGTTAAGCGTTTTTGTTTCGTTTTCAACTTCAATTGTGTATTGTATTGCAGGATGTTGTTGATTTAAAATATCTTGGAACTGTTTTGCTTGTTTGATGTTAGGAAATCTTGCATGACTATCGTCAACGTATCTTAAAAATGATTTTAGATTAAGTGCCGGATTTTGTGTCAAAGCCATTTTAATTGCATTATTTTCATGGAATTGTAGAAAAGATTCCGCGAGAACAACCATGAAAGAAAATCCGATTGGTCCTGAGTTTTCCATTAGGTGAATCTCATTGTTCCAATGAAAATAACATTGATATAAGCAAAGTTCTATGAGTTGCTTTATTTCAGGTATACTTAGTTTTGTTAAGTTTTTATATGATAAATTGTTACTTAATTGTTCTAAAAGTATAACGGTGGCTTCTTTTAACGGAATTGACGGGTACAAATTTACAACATCATAAGATACTTGAATATCATTTTGTTGGCGACATTCCAATTTTCAGCTTTTTTTATAAAGTCAAAAGAGTTTTTTAATCGTGTCGAATTTTCATTTAAGACTGGTTGTATTATCTTAACTAAGAATTCTGATATTCCGTGGTTTGGTGTGCCAATGGTAGAGATAATTATTCTCATAGGGTACGATTTTTCCGGTTTATGAGCTTTTATTACTCCATACATTCGAGGTGGGATAGGATCACTTGGATATATTTTTTCGTATTCCTCTTTAGAAAAACGCTGTTTTTTATTTAGTTTTGAAAGAAATCTTCTAATTTTTGCCGCGTAACTGGCAGTAGGGTCTTCACTAATAATTTTTGTCGGACCAATTTGTTCACGGATTTTTTCTAAAGCTTTAGAATGTTCAATTCTTACAAAACCTGTTCCTTTGTCAAACGATTTTCAGCTTTTGGCAGTAGGGTCTTCACTAATAATTTTTGTCGGACCAATTTGTTCACGGATTTTTTCTAAAGCTTTAGAATGTTCAATTCTTACAAAACCTGTTCCTTTGTCAAACAATTTTCAGCTTTTTTTATAAAGTTAAAAGAGTTTATGAGCTTTTATTACTCCATACATTCGAGGTGGGATAGGATCACTTGGATATATTTTTTCGTATTCCTCTTTAGAAAAACGCTGTTTTTTATTTAGTTTTGAAAGAAATCTTCTAATTTTTGCCGCGTAACTGGCAGTAGGGTCTTCACTAATAATTTTTGTCGGACCAATTTGTTCACGGATTTTTTCTAAAGCTTTAGAATGTTCAATTCTTACAAAACCTGTTCCTTTGTCAAACGATTTTCAGCTTTTGGCAGTAGGGTCTTCACTAATAATTTTTGTCGGACCAATTTGTTCACGGATTTTTTCTAAAGCTTTAGAATGTTCAATTCTTACAAAACCTGTTCCTTTGTCAAACAATTTTCAGCTTTTTTTATAAAGTTAAAAGAGTTTATGAGCTTTTATTACTCCATACATTCGAGGTGGGATAGGATCACTTGGATATATTTTTTCGTATTCCTCTTTAGAAAAACGCTGTTTTTTATTTAGTTTTGAAAGAAATCTTCTAATTTTTGCCGCGTAACTGGCAGTAGGGTCTTCACTAATAATTTTTGTCGGACCAATTTGTTCACGGATTTTTTCTAAAGCTTTAGAATGTTCAATTCTTACAAAACCTGTTCCTTTGTCAAACGATTTTCAGCTTTTGGCAGTAGGGTCTTCACTAATAATTTTTGTCGGACCAATTTGTTCACGGATTTTTTCTAAAGCTTTAGAATGTTCAATTCTTACAAAACCTGTTCCTTTGTCAAACAATTTTCAGCTTTTTTTATAAAGTCAAAAGAGTTTTTTAATCGTGTCGAATTTTCATTTAAGACTGGTTGTATTATCTTAACTAAGAATTCTGATATTCCGTGGTTTGGTGTGCCAATGGTAGAGATAATTATTCTCATAGGGTACGATTTTTCCGGTTTATGAGCTTTTATTACTCCATACATTCGAGGTGGGATAGGATCACTTGGATATATTTTTTCGTATTCCTCTTTAGAAAAACGCTGTTTTTTATTTAGTTTTGAAAGAAATCTTCTAATTTTTGCCGCGTAACTGGCAGTAGGGTCTTCACTAATAATTTTTGTCGGACCAATTTGTTCACGGATTTTTTCTAAAGCTTTAGAATGTTCAATTCTTACAAAACCTGTTCCTTTGTCAAACGGGTATATAGCAATGGTTTCATCGTTTTTTATTTCTCTAAAAGATATCCTCTGTTCTTTTGTCAGATTGTTATTTATTTTTTTCTCCGTTTTTAGTATTCTTAAAACATTTTTTCTTAAATTTTGTGCGTTTTCTACTTTGTTGTTGTATTCTAATTTTAACGCAGAAGACTCTGTTGTTGTTATAATATCCATGTATGGTATCGACTTTAAAGATGGTACAAAATTTGGACCAAGGTTTAGAAAATCATTGTGACTTATGGAAATATCGGTATCGCAAAGGTTTAAAACTGCGTCCTTTTTATATTTTGTTGTTTTTCTCGCAATATCTTATCCATTTGCATGTTCACTTTGAAGTATGTTAAACTTTTTTATTAATCGTTCTTTTGATTTAACAAACATGCTTTCCCTTGATTTTTCAGTAATTTGTTCTAATTTAATATAGTCTTCTTCATTAAGTTTACATTTAAGAAAGTTTTGAAGTTTTTTAACATCATTCATAAAATTAAAGAATCGTTTCTTTGAATCATTTTTTATGCAAATTAAGAGTTCAAATCTAAAACGAAGAATTATACCTACTGCTCTTTTACTTTTTATTGGAGAGTTTATTCGTAACGATTTTGGAATAATTTTATGTTTTTCGCATTTTTGTAAAAAAATGAATTGGTTTTTCGATTTAGCAACAGATTTTTTTAACGATTGTAATTGTTCAGTGCTTTTGTAGATTTCAGCTCCGTATTTAGCTGTAATTAGAAATTTGAAAGATGACATTTTGTATGAGAGTATATTATATATTATTTTAAAACATCAAGAAATACAGTTTCTCTCAATACAAATAATATTATTTTATAAGAAATTTTCGCTGCGTTATAGATACCAGCATCATCAGCTTGTAAAATGTTACAATAATTTTTAATCGTTATAGTTTATATAAAATTGTTACTATTGACGTATAATTATTGTAACATTTTACAAGCTGATGATGCTGGTATCTATAACCCAGCGAAAATTTCTTATAAAATAATATTATTTGTATTGAGAGAAACTGTATTTCTTGATGTTTTAAAATAATATATATATATATATATATATATATATATATATATATATATATATATATATATATATATATATATATATATATATATTTATATATATATATATATATATATATATATATATATATATATATATATATATACATCTATATATCAATATATATATATATATATATATTTATATATATATATAAATATATATATATATATATATATATGAGCCTTTCCACCCCAGTGACTGTCGAAACATTTGAACCTTTTTTAGCCCAAAAATATTAACTAAGAAATGTATTTACATGAAATTTTTCAGATTTGTTAAATACTATTATATAATTTAGTATGCAAAAGTTAAATTATTCAAGTGTTCAACTTATTTGAAAAATCAACTAAACGTAGCTTGACGGTCGTATGGCTAACTTTTTGCAAATCTAAACAAATAAACTTTGTAAATCTTTATGCAACCATATATGAAGTAAATCGTTTGCGCCTAAACTTTATTTTTTTAAGTCAAGAAGCCGTTATGGAAAACAAAGATACAGCGATGGTCGTAACGTACTTAGTAACATGTTGAAATGGTGATCTAAAGCACTTTAATCGTTTTTTTTTAAAACGAAAATAAAATATGTATGAGTATTTTTACTCTAAGCATAGTTGTAGTTTTAAAAAGTTTGATAGAAAGCATAGAAAAAGTGTTTCGATGTTTTTTTGTGACGGCGGCAACGTCTTGTTTTCATTAATTTGCTTTTCTTATAGACCTAGTGAGAGTTTATTTTTATAAGAAACATTAATACCCATAATATTCAATTTTGCCTTTTAGGCAAAACTTAGAAGTAATAGTTATTTAAAAGGACAGCGCTGAAACTTTTTTCGACGCTTCACAGCATGACTATATATCGTACACCTAGATCAAAGGTGCCACAAGTTAAAAAGTATCAAACTGAGAAAATCAGGGTTGATGTTTTAAATTTTTGTTTTTTTTTCCAAATAAGAGTGCCATTTGTATCTGTCATTTTGTAAACATTCGTTTTAGTCTTGTGGTATTTTGCCATCATGTACAACACATAACATTCTATCAAATGACATTCATAACTCAATATCCATTATTTTTGACTAAACGCATCCTTGATCTGGGTGTATGATATAAGCGTCAAAAGATTCTCACTTTAAAAGTATGTTATAGTATAATAAAATAATACTTTTAATAAATTATTTTGGTAAAGGTATTCCTAAATAGTTCAAAAATAAATTGAATGCAGTTATTATATGTCGCAGAGATTTTTTTTTTTTTCTCTCTTTTACGTTGATTTGCCAATACATATTGGCAATATATATATATATTTATATACATTAGGGTGGAGCGATTTTAAAAATATTCCAAATTTGATTTACCTGAGCTGCGAATCGATGCCTTTTGGTGAAAGAAAAACCTTACTTTTTTTTTGTTTTCATTTAGATGAGTTCTTGAGGTTCCCTTTAAAATTCTAAATTTTTGACGAGTCTCCTAATATTGTTGAAATTTTTTTTTCTCTAAACTATATCAGACTGGTACTCAAAAGAAGCAAAATAATATGCTGATTTTAAAATTATATTTGTTTTTATTCAAAACTAAAAAAAAGAAATTATTCTTTTATTTTATAAAAAAACTCAGTTTTCAACAAAACAGATATATTTTTCAGGTATATTTTCGGAAATATTATTTTCACTAAAACTTTTTTTTAAATAGAGTTATTATTTATAAACAAGCATTTTTTTCTGCCTTTTTTGAGTCCAAGGTTAATATGGTTTAGAAAAAACAAAGTATATATAAATATATATTAAGACCCGGCAAGAATGTAGAATCCAAAGAGGAACCTCAAGATCTCATCAAAATTGAAAAATATTATTTTACTTTCAATTTATAATAAATAGACATCGATTTGTGTCTCAGGAATATTGATTTTTAAACATTTTATTTTTTGCTATGAAAGTCGCTCCACCCTAATAAACATATGTATATATATATATATATATATATATATATATATATATATATATATATATATATATATATATATATATATATATATATATATATATATATATATATATATATATATATATATATATATATATATATATATATATATATATATATATATATATATATATATATATATATATATATATATATATATATATATATATATATATATAAATATATATATATGTATATATATATATATATATATATATATATTATATATATATATATATATATATATATATATATATATATATATATATATATTTAAAACTATTATACCTTAAAACTATTTTTCAATCAAGTTCTATTTGTTAATCATTTTTTGTAATAAACAAAATAATTTAACTATTTATTTAAAACTTAATTAACTCAAATTACAAAACCGTTTAAAACCGTGGTGCACAATTATAACCTCGTTATCTAAATTGCATCAAAAGTCGACAAAAAAATAGTAGTAATGTCCTGTTTTCAAATTAAATTCATTACATTTTAAAATTGTAAAATACATTCTGAGAAATGCCATGAAAAATTACACTTTCTAATGAGGAAAAAGACAAGATTGAAGCCTACAGATCGTAGCGTTTATCAAACAGGACCATTGCTTGCAAACTGAGACTTTCACGACCTTAGAATAACAATTTCTTAAATGACCCAAAAAATTTTTGCACGAAAAATCGATTTGGTAGAAAACCTAGATTCATAACTCGCCATTAGTAACGAATTGTGCATGCTGCTGGTAATCATACAATAAACGCGAGATAAATAGGCGCTGATTTGGGATTAAAATGCTCAAGATGAACGGTGATTCGAGAAATTAACAAGTAAGGCGTTTTCAGATATGCAATAATACGCACACCTGCAGCACTAACTGAAGCGCACCAGCACATTATCTTTAATGGACCAGGAACTAAATAATTTTATTTCGGCTGCGTTTTGATTTTGGGAAAAACATCGAATGGCTTTATTTCTACTAAAGTAAATGCCGAAGAATATAGAAAGTTGTTAAGTGGTCATTTGAATTGTATTTCGCAAAAACTTGGTAGCACCAACTTTATTTTCCAGCAAGATAATACTCCGATTCATTGAGAACGCTAAATATCTGATGGTTTACCAGCTAGAAAAACCAATTATTAGAATGGTCAGCGCTCTCACCTCACTTAAATCCAATCAAAAACGTATGGGGCATCTTAGCAATGCGTGTTTATGTAGAAGGTAAACAATATTTGCATGCCAATGAATTGAAAAAAGGAATTGCACATGTCGGGCAGAACATATCCCTTGCAGATATGTTCTTCTAAACATGTTCAGTTATTAATTGATGTTTTAATTGTAGGAATATATATATATATATATACATATATATATACATATATATATATATATATATATATATATATATATATATATATATATATATATATATATATATATATATATATATATATATATATATATATATACAGTATCGGACAAAACGAGTGCAACCAAATAACGCTAATTAAGTTTTTTTATTTAAAGTGTTGCATTTTTTCAATTTAGAGATATAACTATGTAACTCTTTAGAGACAAAGTTCTTCAAGTTTTATTCACCACAAAGTTTATTATTTGTAGACAAAAATTTATAAATTAATCAAAAGTTTTAAAAAAGTTGATTTCCGTCTGGACAAAACAAGTGCAACTCGACAAAATGTTGACCAAGCTGTATTTCACTATAAATATTTTGTGACGAATCCTTTGTTGTTGATCACAGCCTTGCATCTTCGAGGCATAGATTCAACCAGGTGATCAATAAAACTTTGTGGAATCGCTGCCTAGGCCTTTTGGATTTGTTCAAACAGTTGATCCTTATTACGGACAACTTTACGATTAATTCTGTCGATGACGATCTCACACAGGTTCTCGATAGATTGAGGCGGCCAATCCATCACCGATAGATGGTTGTCTTGAAACCATTGCTTGACTACTTTTGCAGTGTGTTTCAGATTGTTGTCTTGCTGAAAAACCCATTTTATTGGCATATTCCATTCAGCATGAGGTAGCATAACATCTATATATTTATATACATCTTTATATACATCAGGATATTTTTATACATGAAACAGTCCATTACTCCATCGCTTCGAAGTATTGGACCTAGACTGTTACCAGAAAAATACCCCCAGACCATTACATTGCCTCAACCATGCTTCGCGGTCTCATGGTAGTAACGTAAACCGAGGTGTTTTCCGGCCGGTCGACGTACACAGCAAATGCCATCGCTCCCAATAATGTTGAACTTCATCACTGATTCATCACTAAACAGGACAGTTTGCCACTTCTGCACATTCCAGTCAATATGAGATGTAGCAAACAGGAGTCTTTTCTTCTGGTTTTTTAGTGAAATCAGCGATTTCTTTGCAGGGCGTTGAGAAAACAATCCGGCTTCAACAGCACGTCGTCTGATTGTTCGGTCCGATACAGGCAGCTCTAATTGCTTTTGTATCTCGACTGATGATATCCAGGGATCCTTTTTGACGGATTTGACGATCATAGAATCTGCTTTGGAAGTGGTGGAACGCGGTCATTCACCTTTGTTATCTGCTGGCAACTTCCCCGTAGAACAATATTTGGAACATAGTCTTGATACGGTCCATTTTTTGACGCGATATTTATTACAAATACTTTTTTGTGACATTCCACTTTCGTAATCGCCAATAATTTTCTTTCTTAGTTCCAATCCAAGACTGTCAGGAGCCATTTTTGCACTTGAAGTCTCAAAAATAATAAAAATAAATAATTACGCTTCTCAAGGCTTACCGTGTTACATTTACCTTGTGATGACACAATAATGTTCTGTGGAACACAACGTCTTGGTTGGATGTGGACTGTATTGATGTAATGAAACACTTGTTGTATTTCACTTCTTGTATTGATGTTCTTCGATAAAACATTTCGATAAAACTCACTTACTGATTGACTTCTATATACTGACTGAATTACATGTCGATTTACATGTCTCTTATATAGTAAATAGAACCTGTGTGACTCTGTTCTGGAAGATTCTAGATGCTTCTTTTCGATGCTTCCGGACGCTTCTGGATGCGTTTGGATGCGTCTAAATGATTCTAAATGTTTTTGGATATTTCTGAATGCTACCGGATGCTTCCAGATGCTTCTTCTGGAAACTTCTCGAAGCTTCTACATGCTTCTGGAAACTTCTCAATACTTCCTTTAATTATTAAAAAACTTCCGTTACGTTGACACAGACCAGACTTAAGAAAATGAAACAAACCAAAAAAGTTGGACTAGTTTTGTCCGCTGCAAAATAGCACTTGTCAACGAAATTTTTAATTGTGTGCTGTCACCTGTCAGCTGATTGCTAATGTCATGGCATACTATGACTCCTGACTCCTGAACTGTTTGCTGTTGTAGTATAGTTCGTTTCGTTTTTAAGACATGTAAAATTAGGAACACTTTTTAGCATTGTTCGATGTTGGTTGCAAATGTTTTGTCCAATACTGTATATATATATATATATATATATATATATATATATATATATATATAAATATTCCTGAATTTAAAATATCTGCTTAACGCGCATCCGGCAAAAAAGATCCTTGCCGAAAAAACCTTTTTTAAGACAATGACAAACTTATAGTAAAACAAGAATGCAAAAAATAAGGTTTAATCAGGTTGTCTAAAACTTTGATATTTATTTCTTATCGAAAAATTACCAACTACAGTTTTAGCTAAAGCATTAGCTGTGATTCGTATTTGAGCTATAATTATTATTTTGAGAAAAAGCTTCTGTATGAATCTTAGAAAACACATTTGGCAGCAAGTTGTTCTTATATCTGTTTATAAATATAATCTTTTGAAATAAGTTAAACTTTGATTGATTTAACACATGCATTTATATCAGCACAGGAAAAGATTTTTCTAATCTCTTTAACTAATTCATTGCTTCGCATGCGTAGTTTTGTAAGCTTTTTAATTTTATAAATATAATATTATGTGTGTTGGCCCATATAATAATAGCGTATCAGAGATGACTATGAACGAGACTTAAGTAAAGCATTTTGCGCCATTTATTATCAAGAAAGGCTCTTGTTTTACATATTAAATTTTTTTTTTTCAATGAGACAGATTTTTTGTTTCAGTGAGACTAAAATGGTTCCTCCGTTATAAAATCTAATCAAATAAAACTCGCTTTTTCTCGCTTTATTTCAATTTTTTCTTATCTTAATATAATTGCTACAGAAACGTTTAATGTTTAACGTAGTTTCATTAGTTACTAGGCTTTGAAAGCGCGCGTTTTCAAAATTTACGCGGTCATTCGAGAAAGATCTCTGAAGCGAGTTAAAACTTTATTCCTATTGGAATTTAATTATTAGTTTAGATATATTTCAAAACGAATCAAACTAAGATAAATAATCATCGTTTAGATCATATTATAATTGAAGTAGGTATATAAAATAGTTGTATATACATTTTTATTAGATAAAGGAGAAAGAATTTAAATTTTTTAAATCGTTCATATTTTGTTTGTTTTAGTTTTTCTTTTAGCAGTCTTTTTTTTAAATTTTTATTTTTGAGAAGGAATATAGGTTTATGGATGTTAATTAAAGTTAATCTAATGCTATTTCCGAAAAATGGTTATTACTACCTTGAAATTTCTGTGAGGCTATTAACTATTTTCGTCCTTTTTTAGAAAATTTAGAAAAATAAATTAAAATTGTGTTAGTGCCAACACCGACATGGCATGTCACCTGTTATTGCATGAAAAGGTTAATTGTTCTTATAAGGAAAACAGTTCTTATGAAAAAAAAGAGAAGGTAAAAGTATTGTTTGTAAATATATATTTTGTTTACTTTGAATCTTTTTAACTTTTCTCGCGTCATTTTTTAAATTTTAGATTGCACACGTTTATTGTTTGGATATATGCTTTTTTTTTAAATCAATAAATAATTAATTTCGGAAATGAGATTTTACATTCAAGAATGTTTACAAATAGTAAATTTACTAATATAAAAACAACACCTGATATTGTTAATAATATCAAATTCAATTAAATATAATGCTATTTTTCTTAATATATAATATTATGTTATAATAAACTTTAAAACATAAAAAAAACGGTGTTATAATAACTTTATGTCATAAAAATAACGGTGTTAATAACACTACTACTAATAACAACAATAATAATAACAATAATAATAACAATAATAACAATTGTAATAATAATAATAACAATATTAATATTAGTAGAAATAGTTAAAAGTAGTTGATAATAGCAATGTAAATATTTATCAGAATAACTATAAGCAATTGTCATGACAACAAAATACACATCAGATTTTGGAAAAAATAAAATACTAAAGACAACAAAAATTGATTATAGGAATTATAAACATTAACTATATTTTTTTAATAAAAAGTAGAATAATCTAGTTTTAAAGGTTGAGAATGAACTGAGAGCTTTTAGTTCATGAGGAAGGTTGTTCCAAGTTTTAATGCTTTGATATTTTATAGGTTTATGCCCGTATTTATGAGAGCAGTGCTTAGAGACAGGCAGGTTCAAATTACCATCGGAACGAAGGTGATAACGAGTGTTGGCACTTTTGGAAAAGAAATCGATGAAAGTTAAATGTAGGTTCTTGTGTTGGTGGTTCCAGACAAATTGGCAGTTTGAAAATTGAATGTAGTCACATAGTTTTAATACTTTAGAAGTTAGATAGAGCACATTAGAATTAAATTTAATATTCTGAAAATAAATAATTTTTATAGGCCTTGTTTTGGAGGTGGGATAACCTAATAAGAGCTTGTTGATGGGACTGCCCCATACTTAGCATGCTTACATTAGATGTGAGCCGAAAATAGCATGGTATATGTTCAAAAGTGTTTCAAGATTAACATAATGGCGAACTTTGGCCAACATACCATTAGATCTACTTAGTTTCATTGCTAAGTCTTCACAATGGGATAAAAAGAAAAGATTTGAGTCAATTTTTATACTAAGATATTTAATATTGTTAACAGGTTCAATTTTTTTGCCAATTAATCTAAAGTTCACGTGTTTATAGATTTTTGTTTTATTTGATTTAAAGATAATAAGTTTAGTTTTATTAGTGTTTAGAAAAAGTTGGTTGGAACAAAGCCACTGAACTAGATTGGCAAGATCATGGCTAATGTGTTTGTTAATTTTATTTAAGGATTTATTAAATAGCATTAGGTTAGTGTCATCAGCAAAGTGGTAAACAGTAGCAAACTTAATGGATGCATGAAGATTATTAAAATAAAGAAGGAAAAGCAGTGGTCCCTATACTGAACCCTGTGGAACACCATTGGAATATTTTACAAGAGTAGATTTTAAGTCATTAATAGTAACAAATTGTCTTTTATTGTTTAAGTATGAAGTAAACCATTTAAGGAGTACGCCTCTGATCCCATAATATTCTAATTTTTTTAACAAAATTGAATGATCTACTGTATCAAACGCTTTCTGTAAATCGACAAATACACCGCATACAAAATATTTATCATCGATTGCTTTTCTAATCAGTTCAGCCATTTCAATGAGAGCATGAGTTGTGGAGTGATTGGCACGAAATCCATACTGATGGGTGTAAAAAAGTTTAAATTTTTCAAGAAAAGCATAGAGCCTAATATGCATTGCCTTCTCAATTAGTTTACCTATATTAGAAAGCAAGGAGATGGGTCAATATTTTGTGAAATCTAGTATACTGCTTTTTTTAAATATTGGAATAACTTTGGCAGTTTTAAAAATATCTGGGAAAATACCACTTTTAAATGAGTTTTTTATAACAGTACAGAGAGGCTTTGAAATAACGTGTGGGACTAATTTAAGGAGGAATGTAGGTACGCTATTAGAACCGAGACTTTTTTTAGTTTTGAGCGTGTTTTTAACGAGACCAGATATTTCATTTTCAGTTACAGGATAAATAAAAAACGATTTAGCATTTGGAATGTTAAGAAAGTCACTAAATACGCGTTTTAGGGGTATGGCTTTGCTAAGTAGTTTGCTATGTATAGTGCTAAAAAAATTATTAGATATATTAGATACGGCAGTGTGATCAGTGATAAGATTTTCGTTCAATTTAAGTTTAAAAGATGTATTGTGTGTAGAAGGTCTAATATTAATGATTTCTTTTATTCCCTTCCAGGTGTTTTAACATTATTCAGATTATAATGAAAATACGTAGTAAAGTATGTTTTTTTGCTAAGTTTTAATAAATTGGAAATTTTGTTTCCATTAAAATTAAATTTTGTAAATAATTCATTTTTCTTATAAATAATTTTTGAATTTGTAAACTTCTTATAAAGTTTGTTTTTAACTGAGATATATTTAAGTCTTCCATACGTTATCCAAGGTTTTGATTTTAGTTTAATTTGTTGGTTGGTTAGTATTTTGTAAGGAGCATGTCGGTTTAAGATTTCATCAAATGTTTTTAAAATAAAAATCAAAGACTTATTAACATCATCATCTTTTTTAATGGAGAGCTCCCAGTTGACATCAGAAATATCTTCAATAAACAAACTGTTATCAAATTTTTTGAAGCATCGTCTGTAAGTTTTTACTTTTTTGGGGTGTTTGGGTATGCCAGGAATGCAAATAAATTGTGCCATGTGATCTGACATTGAAATCGTAAGGTTACCTGAGTATGGATCAGTTGAATGAAAGTTTGTGATTATGTTATCAATCAGCGTTTTAGATGTAGCAGTTATGCATGATGGTAAAATTATAGAAGGGCTTAGTGAGTAAGAAGTTAAAGAATCAAGATATGTAGAAACAGGGTTAGATTCATTGTGCTTAATATATCCATATTAAAATCACCCATTAGAAAGAGGTTTATTTTTTCGTTACTTAATTTTTCAAGTAGAGAAGTTAAGTGGGAAGAAGTAAACTCTTGGTGATTCATTGAGGGATGACGATAAATGCAGCCAATTATTATGTTTGATTCACAAGGTTTTTCGATTTCAACAAAAATAGACTCTAAATATTTAGATGAGTAAATCATAAGATCATAGCGAACTACGTAGTTAAAATTTGAGCGGATGTATAAAAGTGCTCCTCCTTTCTTAGCCTCAGTAGGACAATGCTCAATATTAAACCCTTTTATTTATATATCAGTTATAATTGTATCTTTTATATATAAATTAGATTCTGTAATACCTATTGCTAAGGGAAAATTATTAAGAGAGCTGATAAGAGTTCAGAGTTCGTCAATGTGGAATGGTAGAGAAGCGATGTTAAGATGAATGTATAGTTCTGAATTAGGAAGCATTGTTTTATTGAGATCAATAACGTCATAGTATTTCCAACTAACAGAACTGGGAAATTTATTTAGATCTTTAAAGATCTTTTTATGATTACTTGGAGTCTCAAAAGAGTTTAATGAACAAGTAGGTATATTCTTGCATCATAATGTTGACTTAAGCTCCAAGTTGGAAATCGAGCTGAAGGCCATACTCTTAAATAAACAACTTTGACAATAAAAATCTGACGAGTCATTTGAAAGAAGATTATAAGAGTACGCATCAATATGTTTTTGATATGTATGTGTATGTAGTAACAAGTGCTTTAGAGTTGTTTTATCAATGTGTTTTTATAATGATGTAAAGTGTTTTTTTATTGTTTGTGTATATGTTAATATGTGTTTTATAATTGTTTTGAAAATGTGTTTGAATATGTATATAAGGTATATATTTAACCTTATGTACATATTTAAACACATTTATTGTGTTTATAGTTGGTACATAGATTTATATTATGTTGTTTCCGTGTTTTCAAAGTGCTGTGACTTGGTAAACAGGTGGAGCAAGATTTTTCAACTTTGCCAGCCAAGTGATGTACTTATAACTGAGAGTTACACGATAGTGTTTAGTGTCAAACTGTTACTGCTTTTAGTCTATTTTCAAGCCATATATGCAATTTGTTTCATATCAATTTGATTTTTTGTCTTTAGCGCTATTTACTACATGATTTTGCTATAAATATTTTGGAATCATGATGTTCAAGCATAAATTATTTTGTAAAAGCTAACATGAAATAACCATTTTTAACAACTACTACTCTGGTAATTACAATAGCTTTTCTCTTTATGGTGCATTGACTTTCATTTTTTGTTTGTAATGTTTTTCTTACTTACTTATTTGTTACATTTTTTATTTTAGATTTATCAGATGATGTATTTATGTGGTAATAGAAGAACAAAATATTGCAAAGTTTTGTGAATTTTTTAAAAACGTTAACTAATAATTTTTTGAAGATATGATGTTTAAGTTTGCAAAAAAGGGTTTACGACATTTTTTTTAACTTTGCTTTGTTAGCGGTATGTTTATTATTAGAATCGCAGGTTTTTTATAATTTTGTTTATTATTATTTGCTAAGCTGATTCTTTTCAAACATCTCTTAGCTGATTTATATATATATATATATATATATATATATATATATATATATATATATATATATATATATATATATATTTTTTTTTTAAAGTCATAAGATTATTGTATAGTTTAATTTAAATGACAGTCTGTTATATATAAAAATTATTTGCGAGTGCTATTTAGAGTAGAAAAAAGGTTATATATGAAAGATCGCAATCTTCAGGATTCGTTTAAGATTTTTTGTTACTGCTTTCAATTAAAAATGAGGTTTAAATGGACGATATTAGGTAAAAAGCATATGTTAGTTTAGAAAATGGAATTGTTAATAGGCAAGTTAATCATCGCAGAAACGAAAAAGATAGGCTTAGGCGAGATGAAATTAATAATCGGCAAAACGCTAAAAATGCTGCTCCGCAAACAGCAAATAATTTAAACCCAAATGAGGAGAGCTTGGTTAGGCGAGTTGAAAATAATCGTCGCAGAAATAAAAGAAATAGGCTAAGGAGAGTAGATTTTAATTGTCGACAAAATGCTAGAATTGCTGCTAGATACAAAAGAATGCATTGTATTGCAAGAAGTAATACTATTCCAGACTATAATTATTAAGGAAAAATGAATTAAATTTGTCAGCATTATGGTGCAAAGAAATTTCCTGAAGAAACACATTTTTTATGTTGCCATAATGGAAAGGTAGTTTTGTTGCAACCTTCATCATTTCCACTAGATTTAGAAGATTTATTTAAAGAAAACTATGCAGATAGAAATGATAAACTGAATTTTTTTAAATATATTAGAAATTATCATGCCTGTTTTTCTTTTGCTTCATTTGCAGCTAATGTAGTTCAACCCATGAATAATGGCCTGCCATCTTTTAAAACATGTGGTCAAGTTTTTCATCGTATAAGTAATTTTAGACCAAATCAAGATGTTCCGCCGACATACTGTCAATTATACATCTATGATCCACTTGCAGCAGTAAATTTTAGAATGCAACAACGTGGTAATAATCTTTGCTTAAATGATTTAATGTTTCTATTGCAGACTACTATTAGTTAAGAGAACCCATTTGCTCTTGCATTTAAAAACACGGCTGAAGTGGAAGATGAAGAAATTCGTTGAGCAGCTCTGGAAGGTCATTCAGTGTTGGTTATAAAAATGTCTTTACTTGAAGGGCAAGATAGACATCGCTGTAATCTCCCTTCACATGATGAAGTTGCAGTTGTATTTGTTGGTGAAGGTGGTGCACCACCTGCTTCCAGGGATGTTGTTATTTACCCATGTGGTCATCCTCTTAAAACTTTATCAAGTATGTCTGATCTTATGATCTTAAACTTAGATCCTGTGGTTCTGATCTTAGAACTTAGATCCTATGGTTTATCCTCTATTTTTTCCGAGGGGTTATGCTGGTTGGTATAATCAATTGGTTCACAACCCTGAACGTGCTACATTGGTTAGAAATCATGTTACGTTATCTCAGTATTACAATTAAAATCTTTCAGTTAGACAATTTTTTTCTTCACTCTTAAATGGCAAAAAACTGTTTCAGTAAAATGCTGTTGATGCGTATGTTAAAATTGAAGGCCAGCGCCTTGTTTTCATCTGAAATAACCAAAACAAACTGAGAAGCGAACAATATGATGTCTTACACAAACATGAAAGCAACCTTTGAAATGATCATAATGTTAGACCAGGGCGTGCTGTAGTTTTGCCATCAGCTTATGTAGAAAGTCCTAGAGCTTTAAAAGAAAACTTTGAAGATGCTATGGCTATAACTTAAAAGTAGGGTAAACCAGTCTTTTCATTAATTTCATTTGCAATCCAAAATGGCGCGAGATAACTGAAAATTTATATCCAGGTCAGACAGCTAATGATAGACCTGACTTGGTTATTCAAGTATTTAAACTCAAATTAAATAGCCTTCTCAATGACATTTTTAAGCACGGTGTATTAGGGAAAGTTATGACAAATGTTTAGGTTATTGAGTTTCAAAAGCGTGGTTTGCCATATGTTCATATTTTACTTTACTTTGCAAATGATGATAAGCTTGAAACAGCACATGATATCAATAATTTATTATCTGCAGAAATTCGAGATCTGATTGTTAATCGAGACCTTTATGACGTTGTTAAAACTTGCATGATTCACGGTCCATTTGGCATACTGAATCCAAATTCTCCCTGCATGAAAGATGGGGTGTGCATCAAAAACTATCCTAAAAAATTTAATGCTAACAAAGTAGCAGTTTATAATGGTTATCCACGCTCTAGATGTTGTGATATTGGTTTGGTTATCAATATAAAAGGTAGTGTCCGGACTTTCGATTCGATAAAACATAGTTCGGAATGGAACGGAATAAAATTATTATTGCGACTCACGGTAAAAATCTGTTTCGAGAAAAAAAATCTTTCTCGTAAGTCGGAAACTTATTAAATTTTTTGAGAATGTTTGTAATGTTTCGGCAATCATACTGTGTCAAAAAATTGTAAGTTTATCCTTTTTTGTCGAACTTTTTTTACTTTAATCCACAACATTTTTGAAGTAACTTGCTTATAGGACACTAAAAGTCTAAGGCATTAATTAACAGTTCTAATTGTTAGTTTTTAGTTCCACAGCTTTTTACAGAAATAAAAAAAATATTTTGTGATAAAACAAACTTTATTTATTGTAATAATTAATCAGTTTTAATCTTTTATATCACTTAAAGGATCTCCGCATTTGAGCTTTGACCTTCTCTGGCTTTTGACTGGGTTTGGAACAAATTCTATGGTCTAATGGACACTCTTCCATTTTTTTGTTGTGAACCTTGTTCTGATAATTTATTTCTCTTTAGAGGTTTTGGGGTTGATGATGCTTCTGGTGGTTTGGGGCTATCCTCCTTCTCTTTGACTTCCTCTTCCATCATTGCGTCGGCCTCTTCTCTCTCTTCATCATTCAACAGTTTGACCTTAATTTTTTTAACCACCAACTTGTAGTTGACCTTGATGAAGGTTAATTTCTTGGAGGTGGAAGGATTCAAGTTCTGCCTTTTTGCACTGATGATGTTTCCACTCTGTGAAAAGAGTCTTTTACTACTGCTTGAAGCTGCTGGGACACAAAGCCACTTCTGCCAGTAGAGTCAGATGTCCTTTGTTTGCTTTCCACCATTGTAATGGGTCTACCTTTTGTCTGTCTGCTGCTTGAGGCATTGCTTGATAAGCATCAAACTCACTCTGCAGAGATGGCTTTTGTTGGCTGAAAGAAAATATTTCTTTTAAAATTGAACTTGTTTTAACTCGATCTAAACAATGGTTTTTTCTCTGGTTATATTATATCAGAAAAAAGTTTATTTTCATATATCTTAAAAAATAGTAAAACTTTTTACTTCATGCAATAAACAATTTTTTTAGATCCGATGTCAGAAAAAATGACATGACATTATCGCTTAAAATTTTTCCGATTTGGGGTATATTTAATTTTAAAATAGATTTACCTAATATATTGTGTGGTTCTTGATTTTGCCACAATGTTTCCACTTCCTCCATAAATTCGTTGTCATTCACCACAATATCAAAGTCACTCAAATTAGTAGATTCCTGTCTTTGCTCATAAAAAGCTTGGGTAGAAGGATACTCATCTACGAACTTGCTGACAACCTCCTCATACAGCTTGTACTCTTTAAGAAGAAGACCGCGTTAGTGAGGGTGGAACAAGTTTCCCATGATGTAGGCAGTGGTGTGCTTTCCCATGTCATTAAATCTTGACTGTTGATTTATCTGTTCCACCAGTTCTTTGCAAAATCTTCTAACAACTGCAGCAACAAAGTGCGTTTCTGGCTCAGCCTTCAATGACTGAAAGTACTTTGTCATTTTGTAAATGATGATCATGACAATATGCATGACAGGTTCACTGTCTGTTGAGAGCTTATCACTAACGAGTTTCAATAACTTAAGAGCTGGGAGTATTCCTTGCATCAATTCAAAGTCATTATTTGATGGAATAACATCCTGTAAAAAAATTGAAACTAAAGTAAAAAATACTTTACTAAAATTATTGGCTATTATTTATTTACGTTCAATATTTCTATTAGAAAATAAACCTATTTTCAAAAGTAGGTGTTCGTAAAAAGTATTCCTATTAGTTGATTGACATCTTTCAAAACAGGGTATTCAGCCATCATTTCATCAAGATCCTATGTTTTTTTAGAAACTTTTAATTTGTTCAAGATATTTTTGAATAACATGAATTGAACGATGAGTTGATCATTTTAGTTTTTAACATAATATTATATTTTTGAAAATGGATAAAATATTTTTAAAAAGCGTTAAAATTTTTGGAAAAAAAATAAATATTATGTTTTTGAAAATAGATAAAATATTTTTAAATAGCGTTAAAATTTTTGGAAAAAAAAAAAATATTATATTTTGAAAATAGATAAAATATTTTTAAAAAGCGTTACAATTTTTGGAAAAAAAATTAAAAAAACTTACCTTGGCAATCATGCAGGATGTATGGTGACCAGTAAAGATGTCAAAATTCAAAATAAACTTTTTCAAACTAAATTCCTTACTGATGTAGTGAAGGGTAAGTGAAATAAATGGATCTTCATCTTTGGAGGTCCAACAGGCAGTAGTCAGTGCCACACCTCTGCAATCTGGAAGATCCATTTCCAATTCAGACTTAATTACACCCATGACAGCTGAATACAAAAGTGGCAACTTGTACTTCTTAAAAGTGGTTGGTTCCTTAATTGACACCCTAGGATTGAAGTACTTGACAAAGTCTCTTAAGGCTGGGTTACTTGCAACTTCAAAGGCAAATCCTTAAAATAGAAAAATGCTATCCATATTACAAAACCTGAGGCATTTTCTAGATTTATGCTATCCAACTTATTAAAACATTTTAGATTAATTTAAAATGAATATGAAATGCTTTTTGAACTTTTTAAAACTATATGACTTATTATGTTCTCATTAAAAAAATTTTTTAATTGCGTTTGATAAAAAATTATATATCTCTTTAAAAATTACTGGTAATTTTTATCTCAATCTAACGCAATTTGTAAATTGTACTTTTGTTTAAAATACAATTTACAAATTTTTTACCTGTTCTGGCAATGAACTTCATAATTTCCATGTCAGCCTCCAACTTTTTCTTGTGTTGAGAGGAGTACTTTCCAAGGCCATATTCTGCAAGAGTTTTCCGAGACCCCATGGCTTTCATTTTTTCATTCTGAGAAAGGGTATAGTGGGCTACCATGTCTTGAGCGCGTCAAGGCCAACAGTTGCCTGATGGATTTCTTTGAGGTCCTCAGCCCTTTTTTCCTCCCGTTCAGCCATCAGTTTGGTCAACTTTGCAAAGTCTTGTGGGTGCTTTGACTTAAGGTGGTACCTGGCACGGGAGGTTGAAGATTGCTACATTTTCAATTTTTGTCCGCACTTTCTACATACAGCAAAGGGGTAGTCTAATTTAGGAACAATTTCCTTGTCAAAGAAATTCCAGAAAGCATTATTTGATTTTGGCATTTTGATTTGAGTTCACTAATAATTTTTTAAACTTTATCACAAAAATTTTAACGAACAACAAAACGTTTTTTTTTATTTAATATATTCTTCAAATTTTTGGCTTCTTGCCTTTATCAAAACAAAAGTAGACCGAAGAAAATTTTCTTCATCCTTTATATACAACAAACTTAGAAATATTTTAATTTTAATAAAATTGAATTAAAATTAAAAATTAGTAACTGACTAGAAATTATTATTAATATATTTTTTTTTTTCGATAAAAGATCTTACAATCGAGGTCATTTACAAACACTTAAAAACTAATCTTAAGTAAATACCATGAAATAGCAATAATAATACAAATAACAATGATAGTAATAATGATGATAAATTATAAGAATGATAAGAAAATTATATGATAATAAATCAATATCAACTTTAAAACAGCAATTGAATATAATGCGCAGACAGGGAAGTTACAAACAGTTATGTACTGACAAAACGTAACAGCCTACCATGTAACTTAAACAATTACTGCAAAAAAAAATGTAACAATGTTTTAATAAATATAATAATCTTGATATCAGTAATCATATAAATAAAAGTAGTATAAATATTTAATTAAAAAATAACAATAAATAAACAATCAAAATTTTTTCAATAATACTCACTAATAAAAACGTGTCACCCACTTACACACAAACATTTAGTCACGAAAAATATAGAGTTTTCTCAATAAATGACAGTAATAAAATAAAAAGTAAATCAAATCAAGCAAATACTAATAGTCTTTCAAAAATAATAAAACTTAAAAAATATTCTTTTTCCTTTCTTAATAAATGGAGCAGTTTTTATATATTTTTAAAATTCTTTTATTTTCTTTCCATCTTACTTTCCAAATTACTTTCCAAATTACTTTCCATCTTTGAATGTTTTTTTTCCTTAAACTTTGTTTTTTTGTCTTTTTCTTATCTAATTTTTTTCTTTTTCTAATTTGCTTAATTTGGTTTTTAATTTTTTTTTAGTTTTTGCTTTTTTATATCTTTTTTTTCTTTTCTTCATTCTCTTTACTTTTATTTTTCTTATTTTATTCTTTTTTCTTTATCTTTCTTTATTTTTTTAAATTTATTTATAAAGTTCGTTACAAAAAAGCGTCCGCCATTCCGGAAGTCTCTGTACTGTCTGATTATACAAAATTAAATTAGAATTAACAATTGTCTAGAAATTATTAAACAAAGGTTGCACCAAATTTTAATTTTTACCACAAAAAAAGTAAGAAGTGAATTTAACTAAAGTTATTTATTAAAATAAAATAAAAATAAATCATAAAAATAAATAAAGAACAATAAAAAATTTGTTGTAAAATTTAAAGGTAAAACTAAGTAAAATGGTATTTAACAATATAGTCGTCAAAAAAGAAAATTATTGTAAACAATGAATTTTTTCAAAAATGCTTGAACAGGAATTTGTAAATATTCATTCCGGTTTTATTCATTTTGGCGTTGCGAAAAAACTCGGAAACGAGAAATAATAAAATGGTATTTAACAATATAGCCGTCAAAAAAGAAAATTATTGTAAACATTGATTTTTTTCGAAAATACTCGAACAGAAATTTATAAATATTTATTCCGGTTTTATTCATTTTGGCGTTACGAAAAAATCGGAAACGAGAAATAATATTTTATCGTTTCCGAATTTTTCAGTTTTTATCGAAAATTTCTCAAAATTTTTCGTAAACCGGAATTTTATTCGAAAAAGTCCGGACGCTAATTAAAGGTAACAATGTAGGTAACCGCTAGGTGGTACCTTACAATCCATGGTTATCAAAGAAATATCAAGCTCACATTATTCTTGAAGCTTGCTTGTCTGTTAAGGCTGTTAAATATTTGTACAAATACATATACAAGGGTCACGACTGCGCCAATATTTTAATAAATCAACAAATTAAGCATGAGTCATCTTTCAAATAAAGGGCTCACCTTTCAGGGGTGTTGGGAGACACCGAAAAAAAAACAGCAACCAAAAGGTTGTAAATGTCTTCTATCAGTGAAGATATTTATAACTATTTGGTTGCCGCTTTTTCTTCAGTGATTTTTATTTTTATTTTTTTCGACTTAGTAATTTTTTTTTTTAATTTGTAATTTTTTTTAATAGTATATTGTTGTATATTTAGTTTGTTTTTGTCTTTTTTAATTTAAACTTTATTTGTTTTTCATCAATTAAACTTAAAAATAGTTAAATTGATTCATTACCCAATCATCATGACATGATGCTGCATTTTATTGTTAAAAATGATTAACTGGTAGTTTAATTTATTGAAAACACTGCTTTTAAAATTTGCTATAAGTCGAGACAATATGTTTAGCTATATAAATGCAATTTATTTATGTCTCAATTTGATTTTTTATCTTTATTGTCTTTAGTTTAGCTCTTTGAAGCATTTGTTATTCTGCTATTTAATTAAAATTTTTTAAATCTATTGTAATGTCTTTTAAACTTAACTAAAATTTACTAAAAGCCAACATGAAATAGCGTCATAAAACAACACCAACAAGCTGCATCAAGACAGCAGTTTAAGTGTATGACAACAGGTTACCGAAAAGCAGGTAAATTGTTTTCCAGTTTTTTTTTTGTTTTTTTTTCTTTTATGTCTGGTTATATATTACAATTTTTATTTTAGGTTTGTCATATAACGCATTAATGCAATATAAAAGTTCAACGTTTACATTTTTTTAAATTTGTTATACACATATTTGATTTTAAATTAAATTTTTTTTGTTTGAAACGTTTTTGTACTTAATTGTCTTGTTATTTATAATAAATATTTTTAGTTGTGTGCATTTAACGTTTTAATGACAATTTCCTTTTTTAAAGAAACATGAATCAAGGGGATACTAAAACATTATTAACTCATATATATTTTGCGTACACTTTATATTATTCTTAACAATCAAAATTCATGATATTAAAATATAACAAGAATTTAGCTTTACTTTTACGTCAATTTAAAACATGATGAAGTGTTATTATTTTGTGTCGGTAACTAAAAATGTATTGTGTTAAACTTGGTAATGTTGAGGAAAATGGCTCTGCCTTACACTGGTATGACCAATGTCAATTGTAAATTACTCAAATAACGTTAAATAATTGGTGAACTATTTTACCTCCGCGTCCTTTTATTTTAATTTTACAGATGGTTTAATTTTTTAATTTGAGCGTTTTTCTAAAAGGGTATAAGTTAAGGTTTCGCAACTTTAAACTGTGGAAAACAGCCACTTAATTAAGTAACAGACCGCCCATAACCCGTATTTCGGGTTGCTTTCTGCTAGAATAATTTAAAGCAATAATATATATAGGCATATAGGTTACTGTTTTCTAAAGGTATTTTTATCAAAGAGTTTATATAATATTACATAGAAATAATTAGCTATTGCAATTTTTTACGTCATTTTTTTTTTATATTTTTATCTAAAGTTTGTTGATTAGAATTGTACAAGTTTATTTGAACTGTTTGTATGATTTATGAAAATTCATACAATACCTGTTAGCTTCCTCGTACCTTCCCAATGAATTATCAGTAAAAACTACGTTTCCTTTCATTTCTTCAATAAATGCCGATGTTTTTGCGTCATTATGAGTCCATGCAATGAAGGCTTTTTCATGAGCATTTTTATCAATTATCTGAGTGACAGAGTTAACTTCTCCATCGTAGAATGTTGCAACAACAATGCAATTGTCTATCCAACTTTTGTCAAACAGTTTTCCAATTATTTCCAAATTTATTCGTTCTTCACGATTTACGCGAGCGTATCTTAAAACGATAGTAAGGCAGTGGACGCCACCTTTTTATGCTTCTAAAAATTTCTTTAGGTCTGATGCAATCTGAAAGTCTGACTGATGAGGATCGCTGAGCCCAAATGTATCCACATATAATGTTAGATCTCGAGCGTCAAATAACCACGACGATTTTTTAGTGACCGAATTCGATGTTGCTCCTATTTCACATGGTCGATTTAAGTTTTCTTTTAAGACAGAGTCATTGTATAATATATTGATAATAGTAGATTTCCCAGTTCCTGTTGCTCCCACAACAACAACAACTTTATTCAACTTTGGTTTTACAACCTGAAGTTTTTCTATCACCGGAGCTGTTTCCTTAATAAAAAATAAATGCATTTTAAACATAGTATTATTACATGCTACTCAGATGAAATAGAATTGATATTTTCTAGCCTTCATTTAAATGTCTCTGATTCAAAAGAATTTAAATAAATTTTTAACCTCAGTAAAATTATGAACCTACATAAACTTTTTGAGTGGTCCACTGTTGTTTTGCAAATCAAGCAAGTTTAGCATAGTTAAAATTATAATGATACCAATCCGCCGCCCCTCTCCCTCTTGCACCTATAACCAACATGCAGGACGTATGGGACTTCACCTTATTCATAAAAACCTGTTTACTTTTTAAGGAGTCAAACAATTTTCTCAAAATACTCTAAATAGCACTCGCAAATAATTTTTATATATAACAGACTGTAATTTAAATTAAACTATACAATAATTTATGACTTATGAAAAAAAAAATATATATATATAAATATATATATATATATATATATCAGCTAAGAGATGTTTGAAAAGAATCAGCTTAGCAAATAATAATAAACAAAATTATAAAAAACCTGCGATTCTAATAATAAACATACCGCTAACAAAGCAAAGTTAAAAAAAATGTCGTAAACCCTTTTTTGCAAACTTAAACATCATTTCTTCAAAAAATTATTAGTTAACGTTTTTAAAAAATTCACAAAACTTTGCAATATTTTGTTCTTCTATTACCACATAAATACATCATCTGATAAATCTAAAATAAAAAATGTAACAAATAAGTAAGTAAGAAAAACATTACAAACAAAAAATGAAAGTCAATGCACCATAAAGAGAAAAGCTATTGTAATTACCAGAGTAGTAGTTGTTAAAAATGGTTATTTCATGTTAGCTTTTACAAAATAATTTATGCTTGAACATCATGATTCCAAAATATTTATAGCAAAATCATGTAGTAAATAGCGCTAAAGACAAAAAATCAAATTGATATGAAACAAATTGCATATATGGCTTGAAAATAGACTAAAAGCAGTAACAGTTTGACACTAAACACTATCGTGTAACTCTCAGTTATAAGTACATCACTTGGCTGGCAAAGTTGAAAAATCTTGCTCCACCTGTTTACCAAGTCACAGCACTTTGAAAACACGGAAACAACATAATATAAATCTATGTACCAACTATAAACACAATAAATGTGTTTAAATATGTACATAAGGTTAAATATATACCTTATATACATATTCAAACACATTTTCAAAACAATTATAAAACACATATTAACATATACACAAACAATAAAAAAACACTTTACATCATTATAAAAACACATTGATAAAACAACTCTAAAGCACTTGTTACTACATACACATACATATCAAAAACATATTGATGCGTACTCTTATAATCTTCTTTCAAATGACTCGTCAGATTTTTATTGTCAAAGTTGTTTATTTAAGAGTATGGCCTTCAGCTCGATTTCCAACTTGGAGCTTAAGTCAACATTATGATGCAAGAATATACCTACTTGTTCATTAAACTCTTTTGAGACTCCAAGTAATCATAAAAAGATCTTTAAAGATCTAAATAAATTTCCCAGTTCTGTTAGTTGGAAATACTATGACGTTATTGATCTCAATAAAACAATGCTTCCTAATTCAGAACTATACATTCATCTTAACATCGCTTCTCTACCATTCCACATTGACGAACTCTGAACTCTTATCAGCTCTCTTAATAATTTTCCCTTAGCAATAGGTATTACAGAATCTAATTTATATATAAAAGATACAATTATAACTGATATATAAATAAAAGGGTTTAATATTGAGCATTGTCCTACTGAGGCTAAGAAAGGAGGAGCACTTTTATACATCCGCTCAAATTTTAACTACGTAGTTCGCTATGATCTTATGATTTACTCATCTAAATATTTAGAGTCTATTTTTGTTGAAATCGAAAAACCTTGTGAATCAAACATAATAATTGGCTGCATTTATCGTCATCCCTCAATGAATCACCAAGAGTTTACTTCTTCCCACTTAACTTCTCTACTTGAAAAATTAAGTAACGAAAAAATAAACCTCTTTCTAATGGGTGATTTTAATATGGATATATTAAGCACAATGAATCTAACCCTGTTTCTACATATCTTGATTCTTTAACTTCTTACTCACTAAGCCCTTCTATAATTTTACCATCATGCATAACTGCTACATCTAAAACGCTGATTGATAACATAATCACAAACTTTCATTCAACTGATCCATACTCAGGTAACCTTACGATTTCAATGTCAGATCACATGGCACAATTTATTTGCATTCCTGGCATACCCAAACACCCCAAAAAAGTAAAAACTTACAGACGATGCTTCAAAAAATTTGATAACAGTTTGTTTATTGAAGATATTTCTGATGTCAACTGGGAGCTCTCCATTAAAAAAGATGATGATGTTAATAAGTCTTTGATTTTTATTTTAAAAACATTTGATGAAATCTTAAACCGACATGCTCCTTACAAAATACTAACCAACCAACAAATTAAACTAAAATCAAAACCTTGGATAACGTATGGAAGACTTAAATATATCTCAGTTAAAAACAAACTTTATAAGAAGTTTACAAATTCAAAAATTATTTATAAGAAAAATGAATTATTTACAAAATTTAATTTTAATGGAAACAAAATTTCCAATTTATTAAAACTTAGCAAAAAAACATACTTTACTACGTATTTTCATTATAATCTGAATAATGTTAAAACACCTGGAAGGGAATAAAAGAAATCATTAATATTAGACCTTCTACACACAATACATCTTTTAAACTTAAATTGAACGAAAATCTTATCACTGATCACACTGCCGTATCTAATATATCTAATAATTTTTTTAGCACTATACATAGCAAACTACTTAGCAAAGCCATACCCCTAAAACGCGTATTTAGTGACTTTCTTAACATTCCAAATGCTAAATCGTTTTTTATTTATCCTGTAACTGAAAATGAAATATCTGGTCTCGTTAAAAACACGCTCAAAACTAAAAAAAGTCTCGGTTCTAATAGCGTACCTACATTCCTCCTTAAATTAGTCCCACACGTTATTTCAAAGCCTCTCTGTACTGTTATAAAAAACTCATTTAAAAGTGGTATTTTCCCAGATATTTTTAAAACTGCCAAAGTTATTCCAATATTTAAAAAAAGCAGTATACTAGATTTCACAAAATATTGACCCATCTCCTTGCTTTCTAATATAGGTAAACTAATTGAGAAGGCAATGCATATTAGGCTCTATGCTTTTCTTGAAAAATTTAAACTTTTTTACACCCATCAGTATGGATTTCGTGCCAATCACTCCACAACTCATGCTCTCATTGAAATGGCTGAACTGATTAGAAAAGCAATCGATGATAAATATTTTGTATGCGGTGTATTTGTCGATTTACAGAAAGCGTTTGATACAGTAGATCATTCAATTTTGTTAAAAAAATTAGAATATTATGGGATCAGAGGCGTACTCCTTAAATGGTTTACTTCATACTTAAACAATAAAAGACAATTTGTTACTATTAATGACTTAAAATCTACTCTTGTAAAATATTCCAATGGTGTTCCACAGGGTTCAGTATAGGGACCACTGCTTTTCCTTCTTTATTTTAATAATCTTCATGCATCCATTAAGTTTGCTACTGTTTACCACTTTGCTGATGACACTAACCTAATGCTATTTAATAAATCCTTAAATAAAATTAACAAACACATTAGCCATGATCTTGCCAATCTAGTTCAGTGGCTTTGTTCCAACCAACTTTTTCTAAACACTAATAAAACTAAACTTATTATCTTTAAATCAAATAAAACAAAAATCTATAAACACGTGAACTTTAGATTAATTGGCAAAAAAATTGAACCTGTTAACAATATTAAATATCTTAGTATAAAAATTGACTCAAATCTTTTCTTTTTATCCCATTGTGAAGACTTAGCAATGAAACTAAGTAGATCTAATGGTATGTTGGCCAAAGTTCGCCATTATGTTAATCTTGAAACACTTTTGAACATATACCATGCTATTTTCGGCTCACATCTAATGTAAGCATGCTAAGTATGGGGCAGTCCCATCAACAAGCTCTTATTAGGTTATCCCACCTCCAAAACAAGGCCTATAAAAATTATTTATTTTCAGAATATTAAATTTAATTCTAATGTGCTCTATCTAACTTCTAAAGTATTAAAACTATGTGACTACATTCAATTTTCAAACTGCCAATTTGTCTGGAACCACCAACACAAGAACCTACATTTAACTTTCATCGATTTCTTTTCCAAAAGTGCCAACACTCGTTATCACCTTCGTTCCGATGGTAATTTGAACCTGCCTGTCTCTAAGCACTGCTCTCATAAATACGGGCATAAACCTATAAAATATCAAAGCATTAAAACTTGGAACAACCTTCCTCATGAACTAAAAGCTCTCAGTTCATTCTCAACCTTTAAAACTAGATTATTCTACTTTTTATTAAAAAAATATAGTTAATGTTTATAATTCCTATAATCAATTTTTGTTGTCTTTAGTATTTTATTTTTTCCAAAATCTGATGTGTATTTTGTTGTCATGACAATTGCTTATAGTTATTCTGATAAATATTTACATTGCTATTATCAACTACTTTATTATTTCCATTTTTAATTCCTCTAAATGTTTAAAATCTGTTAAAGTTTCATGTCTTGGTTTAGTTTGTTACCTAAAAATGAATCAACCAATATCGAGTACAAAGCTTCTTATGCTTAACTGTTTCTACTAGTGTCACTCAAAGTGTATGCGCTTATAAGCATACATTTGAACTTCTTTCACTTATGTAAATTTCCAATCCAAATAATGGATTTTGTTTTTAGTATAAACAGACATCTGAATCTGTTTATTATGATTTTTAAACAGCTTTAGGATAAAAAGATTCATTTAATCTTACAGACTATTTAAAAAGTCTGGCGCAAGTCACTGCTACGTACAACTACCGACATTCTTTCTTTAACAGTTTTAAGATTAAAAATCTTATAATATATATACGTATCTATTATAAACTTTTATTGATTTTAAATTGAAATAAATATAAAGGTAAGCATCAGTTTGAGTTATTTGAACCATTCTCCAATTAAAAAGCCATTGAATATATACTAAAGGATGAGTTTCAAGAATTTTATTCTTTAAAATACGTATCCACCAGATATGCATTTTTACATTAGCATATATAAAATGTTAAAAATAAATCATGGTGATCAGAGTTTGGAACAATATTATCCTCAAATTAGGGCCCTAAAAACTATATGTTTTTTAGGGAAGGGGGCAATCATACCACTTAAAAAAAACAATACCATTATGAACTCGACAAAAATTCATCTGTAAAATTTGAACTTACTAAAAAACTGTTTTAACGTTCTACAGTTATAACCTCGTAAAGTCGACAATCTCTTCAAATAGAGAGTTTCAAACCTTCCTTGTCGCTATTTATGAAAGACAAGAAGTTTTTTAAAGATAAATTTATTTTATCGATAATTTTTGATTTATTTTAAGATACTGCGAAAATGATTTTTTTTTCCTTGTTTCCACATTAAGGGCAGTGGGTTCTGATTCTACAGGTAAATATTGTTTTCAGGCTCCTATCATTGTTATATTATGCAATACATTCTTATTTGACACTAGTATCAATATTACAATAATTAAAGTTTGCACCGTCTCTGAAAGTTACCTATTTTGAACACCAGAAAATCATTACCTGCCTGTTTAACCCTTTTTTTTTAAAAAACGTCGACAAAATATTTTCAAAATCTAGGTCATAATAGAACAAAGTACTGTGGTTTAGAAAATACAATCAGTTTCTGGTGTACTTTTTTTTTTTTAAGAAGTATTTCCACTAGGGCGTGTGAACTAATGGTTTACTATCCGTACATTGTTGCCTTTCAACTTTATAACATGTTAGTAACATAATGTAACATAGTTGTTCATTAAGTAGTTCATTAAGTGCAAAAGTTACACTCAACTGAGCATGCAATCCTTGACCTCTCAAATAGGATAAGTAGATCATTAGAAAAAAAAATTCATATTAGGGATCTTTAATGATTTGTCAAAGGCATTTGACACTGTCAACCATGAGATTTTTCTTACAAAAATGAAAAACTATGATATAAAAAATCAAGCTTTAAATTGGTTTATAACAGACAACAGCGTGTTATTATAGGTAGAAAAAGCAACTCAAAATTACTAAAAACAAAATATGGTGTAACCTAAAGCTCTATTCTTGCTCCGCTTTTGTTTTTTATTTATATAACCGATCTTTCAAACGTCTCTAATATCTTTAAAACTATAATGTTTGCCGACGATACAAACTTATTTTACTCGTTAAAGATAATCGAAGATCTTTATGAAAAAACAAATGCCGAACTAAAAAAAGTTAACATATGGTTTAAAGCAAATAAACTGTAACTCAATATATAAAAAATTAAGTATATACTATTTCACTCTAATCAACAAATTATAAAATTACCCCTGAACCTACCAACAGTTAATATAGAAAATATATCCATCAAAAGAGTTCTGAATACAATGTTTTTAGGAGGTCTATTTGATGAACACTTCTCCTGGAAACCCCACATAAACTACATAAACACAAAAAAATCAAAGAACATAGGTTTACTTTACAAGGCAAAACCTATTTTGTCACAAAAAAATCTCAAACTTATCTACTTCTCATTCATACATAGCTATCTCATGTATGCCAATAGAGCATGGGGCAGTACCACAAATTTGAACGACAACCACTTTACTTAAGTCAAAAACACGTTTCAAGACAAGTATACAACAAAAGGAAATTTACTCGTCCTCAATCCTTACTGGAACAAATGAACGCATTAATATATTCCAAAGAAATATTTTTCAAAAGAGACTTTTCATGTTTAAACATAAACTAAGTCTGGTTCCAGAGCATTTTACAGCACACTTTTTTAAACAAAATATAAGTAAATACAATACAAGTGCAACAGGCAACTTTAAGATTTTTATTTAAATTTAATTTTTTTAAATTTAAATAAATAAATAAATATATGTAACTTAACTTTTAATACAAATCGATAATAAAAATAATATTAATAACAAGGTATACAAGTAACACGTTTATATTTACCACGTATGCAACTGATTTTTTTTGTGTATTACACGTCTAAGAAATAGATAGTCGATGACAAGACTGACTTAAGTCTTCTGCGAGCTTCCTATGACTACAAATAAGAATTTCTTTTTATCAATCTTACACAAGTTTTGTTTTTATCATATTTATACACTAACATTATCCTGAAATGTGGTAAATTAACTCATAGTGAAACATCTAAACACTCCTCCAAAAAATCAGCAGTATTGTATTTTTAATTTTAATTGGAGCAATATAAAGATATATTTCTCGGATTATTTTTACTAACACGTTATTATATTGTTGTAGTTGGTATTTATTTTATTCATGTCTCGGAGTTGTAAGCAACTATATTTTTATTTACCTCGTATATTTTGAACTTTATATTTATGATTTAAATTTGTATATCTTTACTGCCAATCTGAGGTGGAAACAGGCTTTAAAAATCACTGCCCAAGTTAATCTTGATTTGTCAAAAATGAGCTTTTTGTTTATTTCTCATCAAAGTATAAAGCTTATATCAGCGTATATCTTAAATAACTATTATAAAAGCTGTTAGAAAATGCTCATTTGACCGCAAGTGATTCTAGAATTAAATAGTTTTATGCGTGTTTCGTAAAAAATATTAGTTTTTATTTATAAATAATAATATTTTTTATTAAAAATATTTATATTGTAACATAAAAAATTCCCCTCCCCCTTTTATTTTTTTAAATCAGATCTGGACTAAATTTCCCAACTCCTCTTTTATTCCCACTCACCCCCTCCTTGTGTTAAGGACTCAAGAGTAAGCAATATAATCAGGAAAAAAATTCCATATCTTAATATTTTTGCAGAAGAAAAATCTCAGTGTGTCTGTATTACATTTTTTATTTAAAATAAAATTTTGGGCATGACATTTTGTAGAGTAGTGAGAAGTTGCAAATGTTAAAAACTCAAAAAAAGATAGATTGACAAAGTTCTGTATAAATTTGAGGGATTCAAGATTGAAATTGTTAAATCTTGAGAAATATTTAATGAGGCACAAACATTAAAAACGATTTATTAAAAGATTTGTAATCCATTTTGCATTTTATACTTAATACAATAGGAATGTAGTTTGAACAGTAACTTGAATTCGCAGAAAAAAAGGCTTTTTCAAAATCTTTGTTCACAAAATCAACAATTTGTTTTTGGCAGCAGTGGCCCACTCTTCAATTTGAAAACAAATTTAAAGTTTTAAAATTAAAATTGGAAACAACTTTACAACCCAACTTTAAAAATTGTTGTTATTGTAATGTAATAACCATGATAATGTAATGTAACTATATTTCAATGGCAAGCAATCTATTGAAAATCAAAAATTTTAATTGTTATCAAACTGGGTATTATTTAAACTACAAAGTTATACTTTCAGGTTTTACAGATTTTTCACGTTTCATAGTTTGTCTTAAACAAGGTTGTAAACTTTTAACAAGCAATCACTAATTAAGTTTGCAAGCAATCACTAATTAAGTTGGGAACTAACAGAAAATAACAGAGACCAAAAAAGCAATAGAAGACCTAAAAACTGTCAATTGTATGTTTCAGGAAAACATGAAGATAAAATATAATTTTTAAGCACTGATGTTCACAGAAAAAAATTAGATGAATATAAGTTTTTTGAACATAATTGAGATACAGTAAAAGGATTTGACTAAGCTGAATGACAAGTCACATGAGAACAAGTTTTGGTTGATGGAACAAGTAGTGATAGCTTGCTTGAGCAATGATTCTTAATTTTTGCAATCTTACAACATTGTGATAGAGATTTAAGATAGGCGCTTAGAGTAGGTCCAATAACATTCGCAATCCATTTTTGGGCTTTGTCTAAATTAGATAGGGTTTCATTAAAAAAACCAGCCCAAATATGACAACAGTATTTTATACGGAGACAAATTAAAGATTTTTAAAGGTAGAGAATGAATTAAGAGTAAGATTATGGCAACCATGATAAAGTTAGGCAACCATATATCTGGTTTCTATGAGTAATTAGTAGTAAATAATAATATGAGAAGACATATAGTTGACTCAGTAAGAGTGTTCCTATTTATAAATATAGGAGTATCAACAGTATTGGATTAATTATTAGCAGTAATTATTAGCATAACTTTTTTTGGATTTCAAGTTCACCAACCACGACAATTCCCATAGTGTCAATAAAGAGATATCAGAAGAGATATTCAAAATAGGCTACCTATTCTAAGTTCTTAAAAAGTGGTGTCTTTTTCTCTAGTTGTACCCAAGAAGTTATTGAAAATGAAGGAAAAAGAAGTTGACTCTCAAAGACAAATTTAATGCCGTGATTAAAAAGAAATGATTTAATGACAGACTTTATCAAAAGCCTTTGATTTATTGAAAACCTTGGTATCACTACTTTCATTTAGCGCATAAAAAAAACCTTTTTTTTTTAATTGATAGCTGTAGAATGAGAGGACAGAAATATGTATGGATTTTCAGATGGTAAATTATAAAACTCAAAATGAGATATTAAAAGTTAAATTATTAAACATCTAAAAACTTTCTTGATTATAGTAAAAATATTGATTAGGTGATAGAGGTCAATCTACAAATTTTGCAAAATGCTGTTTGCAAGCACATAGCAAAATAAGAGTTGAGCATTTGTTAAATAGTTGAGAGAGAAATGAAGAGAGTTTTACACTTTAGTTAGACTGTGATATCATCTATATCAATATCATCTATAGCAATAGCATCTATATCACAAGCTTTAGAATAGTTTGAATTTAAATGTCTCACAAAAAGAGCATAAGGTGAGATTCAATGGATAAAAAGTTATGTTTGAGACCCTTATTTTAAAAGTATAAATAAGGACAATTTAGTGTTAATGCTTTTTTTTTACTAATATGTTTAGGTACTTTTATGTTTATAGTCCCTAAAATGTTGCATAGTCACTACTAAGGAGGCAAAAGCAATGAAACATGAGTAGAGTCAAGAAACTCCAGATGCAAAAGCATTCTGTTTTATTGCAGGAGAAAAAAAACAACTTCAAAGTAACATCTCAACTGTTATGTAAACAAAACATAGTAAAAAATCCTACTCTTAAAAAATATGCATTTATGGCTTTATAATTTGATTAGGGTTTTATAATAAAGTTTTCCTTCTTCAAGCTAAATGGCTTTCACCATGAAAAAATAGCTTCACCTTTTTTGTGTTTGTTTTTGGTTTTGTTTGTTTTTAGTATGTGGAACAATCGTGTTAAAAATATTACAAAAATATTATAGAATTGTTTTAAAATACGAATTATTACATTGTATGACTGGTAAATTGATAAACGTATATTTAAGAACTTAATACTTTATTACTTTGTTATTTGGAAATATTTTATATCAATAAGTTTTATACAATTTTTTTTAAAGTTGGCTTTCTGCTTGCATTCAATTGCTTCATAAAATGGAAGATCATTGAACACATTTAATTGTAAAAAGTGCTCAGCTTATTCAAGAGTTTTTTTCAGCAGTCTCTACTGTTATGTCAATGAATCTTCGAAGCATGGTTATGAACTCATTAAAAGACTTTGCTCTTTTTTTATTTTCATTTATGGTTAGTTTTTTTTTAAGTCTCATTTATTTATAGCCCTTAATGACCAACCTTGTATATACATATATATATATATATATATATATATATATATATATATATATATATATATATATATATATATATTTATATATATATATATATATATATATATATATATAAATATATATATATATACTTATATACATATACATATATATATATATATATATATATATATATATATATATATATATATATATATATATATATATATATATATACGTATATATATATACTTTTATACATATACATATATATATATATATATATATATATATATATATATATATATATATATATATATATATGTAAATGTATATAAGTATATATGTATATGTATATAAGTATATATTTATACGTAAATATATATATATATATATATGTATATATATATATATATAGATATATATACACGTATATATATATACATATATATGTATATACACATTAAGTTTATCATTAAGCGCTAAATTGCATGTCAACAACACAAAAACTCATTTAATTTCTCCTTAAAAGGTTCTTTGGGTTTGCCAATATTTAGAAACCCAACCCTAACTCAAACTCCTCGATGTGACTTTACAAAATGACCTTAACTAACTATCTTATAGTGCATCTATACATACAATAACTATCCACATTGTGCATCTATGCATACAAATAACTATCCACATTGTGCATCTATAAACATGTATATACTAAACCACACTAAAGTTAATTAGTAATAAATTCAGTTATAAATGTTTTGTACATTACATATCCAGTACATTTTAAATGTAATGTATTACCATCAAATAATACAAAATGTTTATAAAGCTTCTATTAAATATCAAAAAAGATTCAATTATATATCAAAAAATATGAAACCATGGTTTTAATAATTATCAGGTCAACATTCTTAATAACTAAGTGCAATGCTCTATAACTTTTGAATAAATTTTTTTTTAAATTTTAGTAAATTACTAAAAAGCATTTCATCTTCAAACTTTTTTTTTAAGGACAACCAGCCTTTATTTTAA